>NW_010407581.1:36946-71156 GCF_000710305.1 Buceros rhinoceros silvestris | reverse complement strand
CAGGAATCTTTCTTGCTTAAAACACACAAACTCCATTCGCACTGGCTTGCTCGAATAGAATTTATACACAAAGAGGAGGGGTATATTCCCTGAGGAACTGACTATATACAAAGAGACAACAATGACAACAAACCCCACAAAACCAACCAGACGTTCTTGTTCAGAAAAGACTTCCAAATAGCACTAAATGCATGGTGACCCCTTCACAACACAAGACAAACCAATCCTTCTCCTGAAGGAAGAAAACAATCTCAGAGCCTACCATTCCAAGTGTGAAATGGATTATTTCCCCCATGTACCTCACCTGCTGTATACCATGTGCCGTTTCATCAGCCAGTCACTCAGTCTCGCAGGGTCTTACCTCAACTCCTTCTAGCCAGCTCTTGTCCATACCACTCTCAATAGCTTTGTGTCATCAGCGCATATTTGTCTTCCTAACGTTAGGGAGATACATTGGCTTAAGATCTCTTTTAGTTCACCTCATTCTATTTTGAAATTCACTGTAACTTAGGTTTTCTTTTTTCTTCATTTGGCCTCAATTTCAATTTTTAAAGGACAATTTTTTGCTACTAGCAACCTCTCTTGCTCTAATGTTTGGCTACCCTAAGCACTTTTTATCCTTTCTTAAGCCTTTCCACACAGACATTTTGCATCAGCCCTGTGCTTCCAATAATACGTTGTTATTGACTGTCATTCAGGCTACAGGCAAGGATTTAATTTGTGTGTCTGTTACTTTCAACTTCTTCTAGAATAGACTATTTCAGTTGGAAGAGACCTACAGTGATCATCTAGTCTAACCACCTGACCAACAGTTAAAGCCTGTTGTTAAGGGCATTGTCCAAATGCCTGTTAAACACTGAGGGGTCTGGGGCATTCAGCATCTCTCTACCCCTCTTGGTGAAGAAATGCTTCCTAATGCCCCCATAAACCTTCCCCTGGCGCAGTTTTGGGCTGCTCCCACATGTCCTGCCATTGGATACAGGGAGAAGAGATCAGTGGGACCTTCTCACAATGCCTTCTCAGGAAGCTGCAGAGAGCAGCGAGGTCACCCTTTACCCTCCTGCTCTCAAAACTAGACAAACCCAAAGTCCTCAGCTGCTCCTCACAGGACATTCCTTCCAGCCCTTTCACCAGTCTCTTAACATCCTTCTTAAATTGTGGGTCCCGAGCTGCATGCAGTTCTGTTCTCTTTGTAGAAGCATCGTGATTCAGTGAACACTGGAGAGGAATCAGTAGGGTAAGGTTTCCAAGGTAAGTGGGACAAATCCAGAAGCATTTTGTGTTATTCTCCGTGAGAACCGAGGAGAGTAGCTTAGCCAAAGCACTTAACTTCTGGGTGGGTTTATTACAAAAGATTAATTCCATTCTAAAAGTTTTCTGACATGTTAAAAATAAACTGGGAATTAAAGACCCAAATGCTTTCTTAAAGCATCTTAAATCACTAGGGATGACGCAGCCACTGATATTTCTTTTTTTTTTCGTAACTTTTGGTCCAGTACATAAGCAATTAAGGCTCTGATCTATGAATATGACAAATACGAACACATAGAATGTACAAAATCTTCACAGGTGGCATACAGACATTCGCTAAAAAGAAGGCTGCCTAAGAATACTAAAATGATACTTCATGCTGAAATAAAAACAGGGTAGAAGCTAAAGAGTTAACGGCAAGTTATTTTCCGCAATGTTATGAACGTGAAATGTTCTTTGTATTACATGATGTAATGAATGCCATAATGGAAGTTCAAACATCACAGAGAAAATAGTTACCTACTAGACAGAATCATTTTTCAGTGAATCAATAACTAAGAGAAGTAAACAACTGAAGTATTTGTGAGACCCCGCTCACTATCCTAAGAAGCGCCACAGAGTTACACGCAGTTAAGGTAAGACAAGCCTGTATCAGGAAGAGTCTGGTTTGGCTAACAAGCTTCTCTATGAACAAAATGCTTTGGAAAACTCGGCTTTGAAAATTCCTCTCCACCATCCCACGTGTTCGAAGTCCAGATCTAGTGCCCACTAAAGTTAAGGTCTCTCAATCACCTGCTTTCACTGACAGCAGAAGGGAAAGCAGCCAAGTAAGACAGAGTTTTCTCACAACATTTTTACAGTGGCAGAAATTAAAAAAAAAAAAAAATATCAGGTGCCAAGAGACTTCTGTCCCATCTGCCAGATCAAAGACTGGAACAAGTTTAAATGAGGACCTAAACTTTCAGAAGCTGATGTGAGCATAAGTATTTGTCTTCAGAATCTTCCTACCATCACTCAAAATTTGGTAAAACTCAAAGTTTTTCTGAAGTTTGAGAACACTTGTCTAGCATTTTTGAGTTATAAAAGTGACAAAGAAATAGAAGTTAAATTTTTTAAGATGCTTTTTGCACTTAAAAAAAAAAAATCGAACACATTTACTTTTGAAGACCTGATTTTCATTTCTCAATGGCTCACACCTCTTCTTCATTTGATGGACATTAAACATGGCAGCTCTTGCCAGCTTGATCGCAGTGACTGCAAAACTTTTAGAACAGTTTGCATGGGCTCAGACTGAATAGATACAATTGCCCCTTATCTTTTTAATAAAAGGAGTCCATTTCTGTGAATTGTCTTAAAAAGAGCCAGCTGGATAAAAAAAAGGGTTTCCTCTGAGCTTGGACACTTTGGCTGAGAGAACAGTGAGAAAGGTCAATATTTGTTTTAAATATGAAAGGTTGCTAGACCACATAGATCTGCTAAACTTATTTCTCTCATTTAATAAAAAAAAAAAAACCACCAAAAGTAGCAACTTACAGCTTCTGTCGTTATACTGGCTTCTATCCAGAAGCAGAAATAGCAGTTCCAACAGTTCTGTGCGTAGGTTACTTTATTGCTAAGGAAAAAGAAATCCTTCTCTCTAATCCAAAGGGCTGCATTAGTGGAAGGGTCACGCAGAAAGGGCTGCTGTTGAGTTCAGACATGCTCTTACCTTAATAGAACCGAAACTTCAGTTTATGTGTCTTCAGCAGTATCACGTGCCCTCCAAATGGTAAGAATAAGGAGAAATAAAATTAGACCTTGCCTATACTTGCAATGATTTGGGGTAAGTATGCTACAGCAATGAAAAGGCAGCCAGACACGAGGTAGCAATTCAGCAAGGAAGACGTTTCCATGCACACAAGGAAGGAAAGAAAATCTGGGCTTTAAAACGCATGTGTGCAAATTCATTGTCTCTTGGGTATTCATAACAGTTTAAAGTGAAATGCAGTTTATGTGCACGAAGCATTCTCATGGCTGGTTTAAACTACTGTGAATTGCACTGCATTTACCCCTTACCAAAACTACTTTAAAACAATTATGACCTCTAAGTAAATGCTTTCACTTGCAATGTTACCTTTTATGGAAGGCACTACACCTTTATCATTCTCCTTAAGGTTTCGGAAATAGATGACAAGAAAGGCAGAACTGCAGTAAGTCTTTTCCCAGATATTACCTGTCCTTGATAACGGTTCAAGAACAACTTTTGCATGCTGATGGAAACAGACACTCACAGAAAACAACAAGAATCAAGCAGCACAGCAGGGAAGCAGGCACTCAGAAGAAACAGAAGAAAAGGTCTGAAAGTTTTATAGCAGGTGTGTTTCCTAGTTTTAGATAGGAAAAATAATTGAAAGACTTGGAGTTTAAAATTACAACATATCTGAAAACTCAGCTATGCTAAGAAGTCACCTTTGAAGTGGATTACTTGAAATTAGTTTCAGTACTAAAAGGAAAACAGGTTGATGAAACTTAGTGGGAGAAAAACGGGATTTTTCTAGGCAGACAAACTGCAGTGATCATTCAATCTCATGAAGCAACAGATTTAGTTTGGGGGACTTATGTTTTACAATTATGTTTGTGGGAAGGTATCGGTGAGGAATACTCTGTTGTGAATACACTAGTATTGTATTTTTAAACTACTGTATAAAATTCCTCGGCATACTTTGATGATTTTTCTGGCTGATCACCTATTTTATATAGCAGCAGGAAGCTTGAAAAGATGAGGGGAAAAAAGGTTTCCTCCTCCCTAGATTTATATATTATGCTTGGTTATATTCATTGTTAGTGCTGTTGTGAACAGCTTGATTTATGGTATGTGCTCTGTAAAACCTTTTGAATGTTTTTATGGGCCCTGTATGTATCTCTTTAAAAAAGTTAAAAATTGAAGAACAGATTCAGAAATTAGGTTCAGCACAAAAGTAATGTAAATTGCCTCTTTTTTCATAAATTTAAACCCTCTATATATTCCTCATTCTGCACACAGGTAAAGGAAATGCCAAAACCTTACATCATGGGTCAAAACAAAACAGAGTGGAAAAAAAGTTAGAGAAGTAAGAAAGTGACTCATGGCTTTGTCAGCCAAAAAATTATCAGTATCTTTCATAATTCTGGATGTTTCTCCTCAGTCTCTCTCACTGAAGTCATCTTAGCTTGTCCATTACAGAGGGACAAATGAGGAAAAGGAGGCATGCGCATCTCTTCATCAAACAGGATTCGGATGCCAGGAATGTTCATATTCTCCAAGACTGGATCTCTGCCTTTCATTGCTGGAAAGGTTAGGGGCTTCCTCTTCCTCTAGCCCCCTTCTCAGAAGAGCAGATACTGCAAATAAACTGGTATAATTCTCCCTCTCTACAAGAATTAGGTCGGATTTTTCCCTCTTTCCCAACAGTGAGGCAGGGGTAACAGAATCTGCCCTTGGTGTCTCTATTTTCCTTTCTCACCCCTGGAAAGCAGCTGGGAGTTAAGTATAGGGAAGAACTGCACTGTTGGTAAAAGTTGAAAGGAAATAACACTTGCTCTGTTTCTTTAATAATTATACCCATTCTAATGGATTAAAGCAGGTGCCACTGCAATACACCACTCATTCCCCTGTAGAGCTTCCATCTACAGCATTATCGGTGCCTTTCAAAAAGGGAAAAAAGATACGCTTAATTCCTTAAATAACTTTTTCAATTTCTGGGCATTTAGCCCAACCAGTCCTTAGTGGTATTGTAATGCAAGTAATAAATAATTATTCCCTCTTCACTGACTAAGAAAATGATTGTTCCTATTTCACAGTTGAAAAAAAAATAAATGACTTCCCAGATTCCCCAGAAAATCTCTTTGAGCCCATCACATGCCACAGCCACAAGATCTCTTTACTGTTTTTTTAAGGCATCTGGTGACTTTCCCAATTCCTTCAGAAATAGGGCATGCTACAAAAGGGAGCCACTGGAGAAAACAGGGTTAGTTTCTGGGGGAGGTTGTTGCCAGGTGCTCTCTGGCTGGGCTAGCAAGTTTGCACATCTGGTACCAGGAGCAGGGATGCCTCACAGCAGACCAAAATCTAGGAGCACTGAAGATCACTCTGTAACACACGAAGTAATACTACACGTCTGAGGTTCTCCACTGTAATAGCAGAGGCAGGTTTGGAGCAAGCCAAACCTTCTTCCCTGCAAAACTGCAGTCTAAAATCCACGGCTAACCCAAAGTACTGTATGTATTGTGGCAGCTGGGAGCCAGCAAGAGGGAGTGGATACACCACGGTCAGAAACACTGAGAAGCAGCTGTTAGTCTGGAGCACGGTTAAAGTGCCCTTAAACTACACCTTTTAAAGTCACTTAGTATATAGAAACTTGAAGTGAGGTTGAAAAAAAATTTAAATTCATCAGATTCAGCACATAATGAATGGTGTGGGGGTTTTTTTAAGTGCTTTTTGGGTCCACTTCCTCAGTGGAATATGAGACCAACAATACTGCCAACATGACACATCCCACAGCAACAGAAAAGTACACGCTGGGAACACCTTGTCTCAGCACATCATGTACCGCAGACGGGACGATGTCGTACACCATGTCCATGGCTTTGGCCATGTCCCCAGGAACCAGCACGCTCCACAGGCGCTGTACTTCTCTTCCTTCGGCATTCACCGTCCCTCACCTATTGCAACCTGGCACCTGAGATGCACGTAGCAACACACAGTCTCACTGCTGCCAAGCTCAGAACATCAGAAAGCAACAACACCCTCCCGATCTGTTCCCACCCACCCACGCCCCATACATTAAGCATCCCAATGCAGTACAATTCCAGTGCCATCACCGAACCAGGCAAACAACAGAGCATGCTGCACCGTGACCCTGACCTGTCTGCCCACGTCCCTCACAAGCCAGAGCCGAGGAATACAAAATTGTAGACGCAGAGTACTTTGAGAAACGGCTTAACAGAAGTTACCAAGGGATGTGAATCCAACTTTATAACAGAGACACATACCAATTTGAGTTTGAGTCCAATTCCCAGAATGACATTATCTGTGTAGTGCTAATTCTTTATTATTCAAAAGATTGCTAACTGTTCATATCTGCACAAATGTGTTCATGCTTCATTCATTCCAAGTCAATAATAACAGATTCTTACTATTGATTATACATGAGCCTTTTTGTCCCATCATAATGAAATTTTAATGTTGATGGTCCCCAAACTATTATTTCAACCTAATAACAGTGAGACTTGACAATTACCTCGCTCTGCAAATTGCAGATAGAACTAATAAGGTCATCCTTAATAACTTGTTGTTTACCTGGCATTTGGTAATTTTATACTGATTATGTATTATTTTGAAGTCAGAGAACTGTTTTGAAAAGAAGCGTTGTCTCCCCATGGAATAAAATACGCTTCTCCAGGAGGAAGACTTCCCCTCGCCTGCTCCCTGACCTGGGGTGCAGCAATGCTGCCATTCCCTGCGCCATTTGGCCCAGGGACACAGGAGCACAACTCCACGGCCACGGCTCAGAATTACAAATGGGGGGAAGAAGGGCAAGATTCTTTAACCTTAAAAACAAATTCTGTAAGGTAGAATTTAATTGAAGAATCAGCAAGGATAGGATAGCTAGTGCCACGGTATTAGCCTGGTTCAGGGAGCTGGAGTGTGTTTTCACCTCGCTGCACCCACAGCCTTGTTGTGGGACTGTCCTGAGGAGGTTTCTCCCCGTTTTGGCCATCAGCACCCCCACAGTCCTGGGATAACCATGCACCCCACTGCACCTCCACCACCACCAGCCCACATCAGTGGTTTTGGTCCTCGACCTGTCTCTCCCCATTACCGGATGCTGCTCGCTGCCTGGCCCATCGCCTCACCCCACTCCCACAGTGTTCATGGGCAGCCCCTGCTGCCGCAGCCTGCTGCCGTCTGAGCCCCATCAGACCCAGCTCAAAACTGAGGTGAAGGCTCTCCAAGACATGAGATACAGCCTTTACATCCCTCAGCCTCTGATGTTGCTGCTGCAGATCAGTACAAGGAAGGTGGAATAAGCCTCCTAGGAATGGAAGTTAGCGTTCCATTTCTCCCACTCACACCTTCCCATGCTCAAGCAGAGCACAGGCTCTGCCGCTGCTGTTTGCGCTGCGTTCTGGGCAAGAAAGGAGAGGAACCACAAGACTTCCAAAAAATGTACTCAAACCCCCTTGGTTTCCAAAGATAAGAATGTGAGCTGCTTTGTTTAAAAAACTCAGCACAAAACAAACCATCGGCCAAAAAACATTTAAACAATAAAAAAAATAAACAAAGAGAAACCCCGCAGCAGAAAGAAAGAAAAAAACGCAGCAGAAACATTAAATTTGTTGTAAAGCAACAAATTAGTGTTTCCCATCAGGAAATACTTCAGTTTTCATGAAACAAGTTTCTTTCACATGAATTACATGGAGAACTTCGGATTAAAAACTGGAAGCAAGAGGTCTAAGCAATGAAACTCCCAGTTATAAACCTGCAAATGATTTTGTGCTGAACCTAGGGAAGGGTATGGGGTAAAAGATGAGTTAGGATCTGGAAAAACAGCATCAGGGGTGAGAGGAGTAGAACCAAACAAAACACAAACTCTTTCAGCTCCCTCAAGAAAAATTAGTTTTGTTGAGCTCAAAAGAGGGAAAATATCTGGACAGAGGTTTTCCAGTCTTCCTAAAATTAAAATCAAAGTTAAAAACGTAGCTCTGACCACAATATGTTGACCTGTGAAGCATAACAGAAATACTAAAGTCCCATGAATTAAACCCTCAGTTCACCTGCTGGCCTACAGGAACATACCAGCATCTGCAGGACTCCCATCCAAAGCTGCCTTGATGGTGGGCTTAGAGACAAATCTGGTCAGTCCTTGGCAGGAGTTAAGCCAAGCACTTCACAGCAACTGCCTCTCAAAATTAAGGCACATTCTTATGTCAGTTAATGAAAGAGCCTCAGATGAGATTAAAGTGACTTCATTCCATATCCAGTTCAGCTGCTTCCTCAAACACCTATTCCCTTAAATACCTCAAGTGATAGTTGGTCACTCAAAACCCTCTTGGATTTGATCCTCAGCATTCCTAAGACTTGATTTTGTAGGAGTATGCCAAGGCAAGACTTTTGTTTAGCAACTTAAGTAGCTACTGGACCTGCTTTATAACAGATGTTCTAATTATCCTCTGTGTTAGAGACCAGAAGTGTTAATATTAGGGATTAACAACTCTGAGAAATTCTGGTAGGAGTGGTACTAAGAGCAAACAGTGCTGAACTTCCAGCTAGCTTTCTGCAGCATAGCTCTAAGGGACCCCAGCTTTTGGCCTCACAGCAAGCTTGTCCATCAATTTACTTTACAGCTGGCCCATTACACTATATTTTAGCTATTTATTTAGCACTTCTGAACAAAGTATTGGGGAAGAATTACAGAAGAACACAGCAAAAAACAGTATAACAATTAACAATGACAAAACCTGCGACCTGGTGACTAGTGGCCCCAAGGGAAGACGAAATATTCAGCTGACAAGAAAAGGCATCAAATCTGTAGATGAAATGCTTTATGCCAACTTCTTAAAAGGAGGCATTAAACCAAGACATTAAGGTGCAAAAAGCAATAGATTAACAAAAGAGGAACATCCAAGTTATTGGGTTGAAAATAAACAGTACAGTTGGCAGCGTATAAGTACCATTTAGAGGTATTTGGAAAAAAAACAAAAGTAGAACAAACCACATGGGAAAAATACAAAAGAATGTTTCAGTCTAGGCAATTGGTTAGATAAATAAGTCAGAGTTTGTCATTAATATATAAAGATTAAGATGAAAGAATGTCTCAGAGCTCCCACGATGGACTGGGATCTTCATTTTCTGTACACGTCAAGACCTACATGACCTGGGTCAAACCATAGTCTAAAATTCACCTCCTGTCTTGCAAAACAAGGATGTTTAAGCTTCCCTTCTAACTCCCATTTAAATCACAAGAGAGCTGTGGATGTCCATCCACAGCAGCAGCTGTAGCACAGGCCTCGTTTTAGGCGGGGCATTGTCAGAGCAGACATGTAGATAGTATCTAAACAGCGAAAAGAGATTCTAAACATGCCCAGGTCAAGAGAACAGTAGATACAAAGCCCAGTTTAAAGACAGCTAGGGAGAAGGAAAAAAAAGGGAGGGAGAAGGAGGGTGGGGTTGGTACACAAATGACACAATGAAAGTAACATTAATTTAACAGAAAAAATAAGGCACTGACCTCTCGAAAGCCACAGAGCCATGTACCAGCTAATAAAGAGAGCTGCTGTATGACATTCCTTCCAAGTGAACTTCTGCCAGAATTTTTTTTTCCTTGGAAGCTACTTTTAGACAAGGCAAGAGTTGATGCTTGACTGCAGTGTTTTATTTATACCAAGACATAACCATAACAGGAACTGACAGGTAACAGAGATGCACATCTTCACCCCTTTACTCCTACCTAAGAACCAGCTCCGCTAGCCTCCAAAGTTTAAGGATCCCCTTTCCCCTCTCACAGGTATATCCCTCAATTCAGCCACGAGCTGGTTTGCCATTTTAATATATTCTATGAATTTGCTAAAGCACATTTTTTAAATCTGGACAAATCCACCTCCACTCAGCACACCATTAACATAGCCCTGTTCGCTGTAAAGCCTCGCGAGCTATTAAAGAAGATACTAAGAAAAAGAAATCACTAAGGTGGCTCAGGAAGAACAGGTATCAAGCTGCCTGTATTACTTTCAAACTAGCTGACAGTGTTATTTGCCAGCACAAATTATCTCTGAGTAGTTCTTCACATCTGCAATTTCTAGTACCCACTTCTCCCCCTGCCCCCATCATCCTTATTCCCATTAGGAATAGCCCACATTCCTTAAGTGACAAGAGACTGCCCACAGTTTGACATTTTTATGTTCAACTAACAGTCACATTACTTTTTCATTTTTAAAAGGTACTATTCTTGATCAGCGCCAACACACATATTATTGAGTGCCTTTCAGAGATGGCATTTAAATATTGCTAATGGAATTTCTTTGTAATCGGTCCCAGAGAGTTTAACTCTACCACACAGCAAAGCCTTCCTAGCGTCTGCCATCCACTCAAATAACAGAAGATTCGTAACTGACTCTCACTTTGGTTTTTGTAAACATGATAAAACAAGAAAGTGACTTTTCAGAAGAAAGCTTGTGAGTAGTGTACTGGTAAATCTCATCTGGAGATGAGCCATGGCTGGGGAACCTCTGAAGCCTTTTCTGAACATGGCAATTAAAAAACCAATTACGCAAGGACCTCAAACCCATTTGGATTTCTTCTCTGTTGTCAGGCTCTTTCCTTTGACAACACTGATAACTCTATTATTAACCTTGCAACAGATGCAGCGCTAACAAAAGTGGGTTTCAGGCTTATAATCTTTTCCTCTTACTTTTCAAAAATAATCTTATTACCCACTACTGAAGTGAACATGTTATTGAAATAAGTTCTGGACAAAGACGGGCTGGTGTGTTTTACTGTAGAAAACAGCCAACCAGCTTCTTTTAATCTGCTTTTACTCAAGAAGAGATGAGTATTTTTAACACTTCAAGAACCTGTTGACCTAGTTTGCATAAAACAGGAAGCTGTTGATTTCATTTGGGGTAACCATTACTCTGGGGGTCACAGATCGGTGTAACACAGTTGGCTGTACCCAAGGGACTTCAGCATTTTCCTAGTTAATTCTTTCATACATTTCTCAGCCTAGCACAGCTATCTTGACAAATACTGAAGAACTGGACCCTGTTCCCACCTGTGGAACAGATAGTAAATCTGGCATCAGTGCAAAATGCACATTTTAAATCCAGGGCGAATTTATACATTGGTTTTTCTTCAATAATTTTGTATGAAATTCAAATGCATTACAGAGAAGCACCCATGCTGAAGTTACTAGAACTCTACTCTTGTAACCGAAATCTGAGCTTCACCCTGCACAGAGCACGTCCCAGCAAAACAGCTGAGTTGTCCCTGTCCATGGCCCGCACCAACTACACCAGGAAAAGGAGAGGAAACTCATTTTTACCTATTTGGAAGCTTTTTTTCCGAAGGCTTGCAAGTTGTTCTGGCCTGACAACATCCAGCCCTTGGGAAAAGGTATCCCACTCAGCTACAGGGTTGTTGGGGTTCTGGTTTTGTTTGGGGTTTTTTTTTCATCTATACTGATGTCCAATCCACTTTCTCGTTCAACATCATGGACTCAATAGGAGGCAATGGGGTCCACAGGCCAAAACTTCCTATGAAACTGTGTCTCTTGGCTTCATCAAAAATTATAATCAAAGAATGATTTAGGTCAGACGGGACCTTAGAAAATCATCTGGTCCAAGTCCCCCCACTTCCCAAAAAGCCAAATTTGCTGTTCCTTCAATGATCTCCGAGAATATAAGTGTTCTGAAGTTTCTCTACCCCTCTTCACAACTCCTTAAGAAAACTGAGTAAGCTGTTCTCAGTTTCTTGGGATTAAAGTATTTAACCTCTGTGTTTTTTTCAAGCCGCTGAGTACTTTCACTTTCTGACTTATCTGATACTTAGACTGGGAATTGATCCCTAGGAATAATCTCTTCCTAAACGTACATGACAGCACGCAGTCCCTGATGAGCTGCAGCGTCATGCTTTTACAGTTACCATTTTTCTCCTCATCACTACAGCCACATCTCCCTGCTTTCGATATTGTCCATTTCGTTTACAGGATCCCGCAGGTTGTACTTTACAAAGATAACAGGAGTCAGTGGTCCCACTGCCTGTAATCTCCTCCTGTGTGACAGCAGAGCTTATCAAGTCACAATCTCAGATAGCCAAACAGGTCGGACTCCGCGGGGTGGGGGGGCAGGCAGCCGGCAGGTTCATAACTTGACGTCGCAAAGGCTGTTTTACCTCTGTATCCCATGCACTTGGAACTCACTGCAGTCCCGTTCCGTTCTACCAGTGGCCCAGGCCACTGACCATGCCTTCTAGAGATTTGGTAAGCACCAGCTGAAATCAGCCTCCTCAGTCAGCCAGTGGCTTCTGGTGGTGCGTGTCCCAGTGGGAAAGTCTGCAGAAGTAGCTATAAAATGAACCATTATCATCACAAACCCTTTCTGCAGATGAACATAGTCTTCTCCAGGATCATCTCATGCTGGAAGCATCCACACTTCCTGAGACTTCAAGGACCTTCCCAAATTTCACTGAAGCCTTCTGTCCTAAACCAAGTTTATTTCATAGTAATTTTTCCTGTTTTGTTTCATTTTTAGTCTGTGTTTCTCTGCAAAAATGGGTTTGCAGTAAGAGTTATGCAAAACTAAAAAAAAAAGCATTTAAGTAACTAAGTAGTAACCAGGATTAGAGTTTTGACATACTAGTTTATCTAAAAATTCCATAGCAGAGATGACATAAAAACAATCCCTGAGAGAGGCGCGGAGGAATGCAGAGAATGCAGGGAGCTGACAAACAGTTCTCATGCACATCAAGGTACAGATCAGTGAAAAAAATACAGTTAAATTGTTTTCCACACAAATGATCGTTTTCAAGTTCTTAAAGTTTTCCCAACAGCACTAGCCATAGGGTTTTGAATAATCAGAAGCTGATTCTGGGATTCTGTTCCTACTCAATGGTTTATCAGGTTATTCCTCAGATACAAAAAATGTTTTATGGAATTTCAAACACATCTAAATACTGCGTGTTAGCTGAAAACTCAATTATTAGCTTTATGTGCTACCCGAGGGACAAGGTATTAACAACAAACAATCACAACTCAGGTGCAGACAAACACAACCCTTGCTAAAATACAGGCATGGCGTTTCTTTTGCCGCAAGGAATTACCTCGGTTTCAGAAGGATAAAAAAATTTTCCCAGTAGCCAGAAGATAGCCAGAGCCTGAAAGGCCGCAGAACTCTTAGTGACCACAGAAGTGTGAAGGACCTACAGCTGAACTGCTCCCTGGCTAGCCCTGTCATGTTAGTTCCAGAAATACTGCCAATGTTGTGGAGTCCCACAGGAAAACTAATGGAAAGCTATTCAAAATGAGAATCCTTCCTGCAGGTGGGAAGGCATTTCTTCAATCTCAGGGTTAATTACATCTCGGCTGTGACCTGGAGCACCCTTGTTATTTAAGTCTACAGCCTCCCAGGAGCACAGAAATCATACTAAGTTACAGTGCGCTTATCCTGTGGAAACTGACTGCAGGATACTAGTGTTGAAACTACCGCGCTCTTATTTGTGCCATAAAGAGCACTTGAACACAGGCTTTTCTCTCCTAAGTACAAAAAGCTTGCTCACTGATTCACTCCAGCCCTTTTCCTCCCCTCACAATTTCCCCCGAGCTAAATGGCTTTTCAGCCACTTGGAGCCCGAAGTCATTATTTCCTGTTTTTAATGTAAGAGCCCCAGGGGCCACATCCTGCTCTGTTACACCCAGAGATCACTGAAGTCGCAGCAAGTCTCCTCATCTGCACTTGCAAAACAGAGTGCAGAATCTAAACTTGGAGGGACTAAGCCCGCTCAGTATAATGGGCTGCCCATGCTTTAGTTATTGTTAATAATTCTTTATTGATTCTTTTACTGGTATTAGCTGTTGGCATCATAGCATGAATAGAGAAGGGGAAAAGTAATGGAAATTAAATGTTAGTCTCCAACCAGCCAGAGAAACCTCTGCTGACATTGTACTTCAGACTCTATGAAAGCTTGAGGCCAAAGACATAAATATATTCCAACGTACACAATACATAATTTAAAAAACCCAAGGTGATACTTCTGCATTCTCTGTTCCTATTGCAGTAACCATCCTCCACTTCTCGCTTACAAGTCTGAACCAACAACCTAAGCTCAGATATTTCCTCACTTCTATTCAGAGAGCTTCAGCATTTTAATATTTAGTTTAAAAAAAATGTTTCTAGCCCATCTAACCTCACATCTTTAAATCAATACCCTACTGTCTAGCAAGCTGCTCCGCTCTCCCAGCCAGCCTGATGCAGGGTAGGATGTTAATGTCAAAACCTAATTGCAGCCACCGCTGAAGAGCACCGAGTCTCCTGCAGGTACTGCCGAGTCAGCAGGGTCCTGCTGTGCCAAACGCCACGCTGAAATGGACCTTCCCCGCCGCGCTCGTAGTGCTCGGGACCCGTAGAAGGAGCCCCACACTCTGCAGTGGCATCTACTTTATATGCTAATACTGTCAAAACAGCAAATCGGGAGAGAAACTGTGGTCTGGGTTCTAACTCCAGCCACACTCTAAGGAAGACAATTTAAGCAAGAACAAAGAGACACAATACTGTAAACCTTGCTGGTTGCCAGTCCAGTGAACCGAGGCAAATCTTCATCATAGTAATTATATTTACGGTGTAAATCTAGGCAATAGCTCTTCAGGTGGTATGAATTGGCATTAGCTCATTACAATCAAGGAAGCCTTATTGATTTACATGAGCTAAGGCGCTCATACGAATTTTCTATCAGTTACCAAGCTAAGGCTACCTCCAGACCTGAATCGACCCGTAAAGAGTACACTTCTAGAATGTCTGTAATTTCTCTTCACTGTGTAATATTTTTTTATTAAGGGCTGAAGGTCTGGCCCATAGCATTCAATTCATGATGACTAAAATCCAGCTAGGAACAGGTGGCCTTACCTTCAGGTTTCTTCACCACATCAGCCTTAATCGTAACAGCAAATTGCATCATTTCAGGCAAGGATGTATCAATGATTCCATTTTAAATGCTGAAGAATCACAAAGAATTTCAAGAATCTGAAATGCATCTGTAAGTTTTCCTTGAGAGTGGCACTTTATTTACAAGCCCAAAGCTGGCATTTCACTTACTTGATATAAAAAACCAATGGCTTTCACATGCTCACACCCATGCAGGCAGTAACTCATCAGAAACTTGGGGTTTTTTTTTCCCCCACTCCTCTACAAATTAAAAGCAGCTAAGGCCTGTGAAAAAAGTCACATGAACATTGGGTATTCCATAGTTCAAATCTGAACTGTTAAGATACTGGAACTGAAAACAGAATCTGAATGCTAAGTTTTCCCAGCCAAAATTTCACCAGGCTAAGCTTGTGAGGCAGAGGTAGTTTTCCAGTACTTCAAGCAGCACGTTAGATATGCAGCTTTTTCTGTTAGCTCATTTACTGCATACACAGAACTTTCGCACATATCAACAGATTATTTTCTCTCCTAAAAATACATCCTGAAACACTCGCATTAAATACACACACCACCAGACTGTGTACGTGTACCCAGGGCAGAAGGCATCCCTCTACTGGAGCGTACCCTCCTAATCACACACCATCTGGTAGTGTATTATGTATTCAAAGATACACATAATATATCCAAACACATACTGTAGGCATATTATGGTGTGAGGAAGGAAGGAATATATCAGATGTATTCACACAAGTGTAAATAACTTCTCATCCAAGAGCAGAACAGCTTTAAAGTACAATGACATTTTGAAAGATCTTCATTATATCTAGAAATGAGATTTTTTTTAAATGAGTCTAAGCACTCAGTGATGCATTAATTAAAGACTTCATCTGATCCCCATAAAAGTAATTGAAAAGACCTGCTGACTTCACCCATCTCTGAATCAGGCCCAGTAGAACATTAACTGAGGGTGAGTTTATACCTGCAGCAAGCTGAAATTAGTTCTCAGGACAGTAAATCATGGTTTCATGCATTAAATACTGATGTGCAGTTAATTTTAGTTCTTGGAAGATCTCGGGTAAAAAGCATGCGTTTCAAAGCTACGCAGTACTTCATGTTTTACCTGAAGAACAAAAGAGCTGTATTACATCACGTATTTCAACTGCATGCACAAGCAGGCAGTGGCCTCAGACAAATGTGGAAGTTAGATTATTTCTATCCATAGCTAAAAAATGAAAAGCAGCATCCGATGGTCTATTTCTCTTGAAAACAAAATAAAAAGCAACAGCTGTGATGTTTTAAGTCTGTGGCTTTTAAATTCTGTTCTACAGTAAATGCATTGAACTGACTCCTTTCAGATTCTCACAGTGGGGTCGAAGAGACACTCAAACATTTCTCTTCCACCCTGTACCTTCTGTGATCCCATCACATCCTCATTAATATGCAAAGGACAGTATTTATTCAGCTGTGGAGGATTCTGTTTTCAATTGCATTTTCATTGCCACTTGTTTCATCTTACACAAAGGGGAGAACGTTTCATGTTTACATATAAATACAGTATAACAACTTACAGAAGTCACGCAGGACTCCATTAGCATAAAGAAGAAAAGCTATTTGAAGGGGTTTTTAGGAGAAATAAAGCAACTTATGCCAGGGTGCGCGACTCCAGGGGCACCTGCAGGACAAGAGGAAATGGGCAATTTCCCACTGAAGTCTCAGCCGCCAGGTCTGCTTTCCCCCTGACACTGCAGCTTGCTCTGGAGTTCCTTGGCAGAGGTGATAGCAAAACACAATCCCCAGGGAAAACCACACTTACTTCTGTAAGGGAGACGGAAATATTGGCGAGGACAGAGACAAGCATCAGTAAGTTCCAGCCACAGAAATCAGTATGAAAGGAAACAGAGGGCCCACTGGAAAACTTTATTTGAGGCATTCACTTCTAACTGTCTTGCTGGGAGGTGGTGTTTTTCGAACAAACCAGCCACACTTGCAGATGAGATTACCAACGCCTGAGCTGGATTTTAAGTGACCTCCTTAGGTAGGAGTAAAGAGGGTTGATTTTTAGCACTACCCAGATCTCAGTCCTTTTTCAGGTTTCTCGCACTGGGCTTCAAGCACCTTACATCGCTGTCACTTCAACACATGCCCATTTCTTCTACATTGCAGCTTGTTACTTATGGCAGAGCTAACTCATGTCATCTTCAAACAAGCAATCCATGCAAATGCTGTCTGCAATTCCAGGACCAAGGGCCAGCGATCACTGCTTAAACCAGCGCAATATTGTCATAAAGGAGGTGAGGGGAAGAACAGAGGAGATCAAAGCACAGCCGTGCTGTTTTATTTCGGTGACATCCTGGACTGATCCAGCTGCAGCTATTGATACCTGGGCTGTTCTTTTTCAAGGGTTCAATTTTCAATAACATTTGGATTAGAGAGATGCAGTTTCATTAACAGATGAACCCTTGAATGGACATAAGTAATGTGTGTTAGACCTTTAACGAAGGCACTTTATCCGTGGTCATTTCCTTCTCCCCCTTCCCCACCCTGTTTCCTTCTTATCTGTCCACCATCTCAGATTCAACTCTTCAGAGATCAGATTTTGATTCCTGTATACACCAGATTTCAACATCTCTAACTACAAGTAAGCCATCAACCTGCAGAGTGTAGGAGTGTCTTTCTCAGTAATTACTGTTCCATCATTGTCCCTAAGGGGGAAAGAAAAAAATTCTGCTCTTGCCCCATTACCAGCTGTCTTCTGATATTACTGTAACTCCTGTCTCCCTCAAGGTATTCTTGCTACTCTTGACCCTGTATTTTCTGATATAATTTGTGATCTTTTTCAGATCACAGACATTTGTACGTACAGCTCATTCTTCTCTAACCCAGGTCTCTAACTTGTGTTCAGGCTGCCAGAGACTGAAATCTGCTTCTGGTCTCCAGACTCCTCTATATGCTGCATTCCTTCCATAAATTCTATTCCCTAAATAATTTCTCCGCAACTTTAAATTTTTCATTGCAGCTTAAAATCTTGAATGCAATGAGTTCAGAGCATGCAACAGGCTCCCTGGAGCACAGGGGAACTCAGATTCTCTAATAATCCTGTTTCTTCCATCAGCACCATTCCTGATCCTCCACCCTCAAAAAAAAGTGTTTGCTACCTCTGAGCTAAGAAACACAATCCATTTCTCTTTCATTTTAAAGTGCTGTACTTTTCTTCGTTTTGTCTTATTTCCACCGCTCGTTCTTACAAGTTTGCCGCAATGTTAGGGATGGTGGAGCCCGAGCCCTGGGAACGGGCCTGTCTTGGTAGCACTGCAATACAGCAGGCACTGGTACAGAAACCGATCACGCGGGATACTTGACACAGGGGACTTCGTCAAAGCCTGGATTTTTTTCTGTTTTCTACTTGTGTTACAGATCAGGCGCAGGTATGTTCAATAGCCTTTAGCTAGGTCAAACGGTCTTTCCATCTTATCTCTATACTGAGAGGCACCACAGACATCAAGTCCGACTCAAACCTTCTGCGTCAATGAAATACAGCAGTGTGCAGGCCCTCAGCATAGAAGCAATTCTTTAATCATTAACGAAGTTAGAGCATTGCATTAATTATTTCAAGAGTTCATTTCATTTTTCTTTGGATTATCCTACTGCATAAACTTTAGTGACCCTGGTTTGTGCTCATTATCTCTAGTCTTCTCCTCTCACAGGCCTCATCTGGATACCAGGCGCCTATTTTCACGATCACAAAGAGTCTTTCAAACCGTGCCTCTGAGATACGGAGGTGAAGGAAAGGGGAAGGGTATGAAGTAAGCTTGTCTTTCACTAAGCATGTTGCACCAGACACTTCAGCTCATCTTGTCACCTCTTCCTGTTTCAGGCATGTTGTAGCATATTGTGCTATACGTCATGTATACGTATTTATATGAGATACGGTCTCTTCTAAGTGCCATCCAGCAGGACACCTGCTGACTGGCCGAAAGGCACTGCTGCTTCCACTGACAGACACGAAATGCAGGCTCTTCATTAACCTTGCATTGGCATCAATAGATCCTACAATGCATTAAACGTGTTATGAAATATATTTACTGCTACAAGGGGTTGGGAGTAAAACTAAGAGAGGAATGCAGTGGTTTCTCTTCAAGCTAGTTTACCCTTACTTTTCTTGATACCATTTATTCTTGGCAATTATTTAGATTTCCAGCCTCTGAAACATTTCTCTCAGTCACGTGCAGTTCACAAGCATATCGTTAGGTCACCTATGCTGTACACAATTGTTCTTGCATCTTTTTTGACTGAGTTGAACTTTTCAATCAGACTTAGGAAATCATTTAAGACTGGGTTTTCAAATGGGTTTGAAGGGAATAAAGAGCTAGTTATCAACTGATCTCCAACAAAAAGCAATATCATTTTTCTTGTCCCTTTGGAAAAGGAAGTGAGCTGGGCTGTACTAAGCTGGTGGACCAACATTCATAGAACCCTTCTGTTTCCAGGCATTTACTGAGCAGCTTTGCCCTGCCATTCCCAACTAACACAGGGCTTCCAAGTCTTACTGGTCAATACAGTACTTTTATTCTTGAGTATATCCTAAAATACACTATTTAAAACTCACTCAGATCCTACAGAGATGGCAAATTGCATGTAGTGGTGCCAAACTGATTTGAGATAGCAGCCTAACGCATAAATGGGCCAGTATTCGAAACAGCTCAAATTGATACTTAACTAGAGGGTTGTTTCAAGACTGTAGGTGTGAAGCTAAAGATCTTTTACTAAAAACTGAAAAGAACAAGCCTAGTGAAGGTCCTGGATGTGAAAGAGGCTGCAAATTCCTCCGCATACAAGAAAAGGAAGCAACTTGCCATTTGCAGAGAGGTAACAGTGCCTGTATCTGCTGGCCAGCACTGCATGATGTCAGGCAATCGGTCGTCTGTATGGTTACGTGAAATGCCTTGCATGGTGAAACCCTGATCGTGACCACGGCCAGATGCTGCGGAGATAATGGCTAACACCTCTCAAAGCAGCGGGCTCATCATCCCTCCTGTATAAAGAATACACAGCATCCTATTCTACACTATGCAACCTTATATAAGGCATTTGTAGGAAATAATACCAGAAATATCTCCCAACTACAAGCCCCACTTTCTAATTAAACTGCTCCAGGACTGCAGAATGCCTAATGACAGAAAAGAAGCAACCATGGCGGTAAGAGAATCACACCAAATGCTGATGTAATAAGATTCATACATAAGTCTACCCAATTTTTCAGCTGCAATACACAATTCTTCCCCCAGTGCAGGCAGTACATATTTAGTCCAGTTCTTTGAGAATTCAGACCCTTATCTGTATGCAGATTGCTTTTGTTCTGAGCCTTTCTTCATGTTCACCCTCTCTTCTTAATTAACAGAAAACAGTTATGAATATTAAAGAAGAAATTAACAACAGTGTAAATAATTTCTGGGTGTTTGTAGATTCCAAATTTAGTTTTTAATTAACCCCCACTGGTTTCAAAAAGCTGTTTATGAAAACGATATCCTTTCAGAATTTCCCTTGTGTTTAAAAAAAGAAAAAGAAATAAGGTAAGACTGAAAAATGGCAGTTTGGCATTGCAGACATCAGCATCATATAAGGACATCACTCTGACATCTTTTTCCTCCACTTAACATGGGTTAGGGCCTGGTTTCAACAGGACAATTCACATACT
Organism: Buceros rhinoceros silvestris; assembly: GCF_000710305.1. Classification (NCBI taxonomy): domain Eukaryota; kingdom Metazoa; phylum Chordata; class Aves; order Bucerotiformes; family Bucerotidae; genus Buceros; species Buceros rhinoceros. Next base: position 50,560 of record NW_010407581.1, on the reverse strand, counting down.
GCCTCTTCATTTAACAAGCAAAGTGCAGGGGGTCTGACAGACACTGTGTAACTATAACACAAGTCCGTCTTTTACAGAGTTAAAAGCATCCAACTCTTTGATTCCTATTGGATAAACCAGAACGCAGGAACTGGTCAGCCTCAGAGGTCAGCGGAATCCCACGCTGTAATCATTGACCACAGCTAATCCCAGGTGATTTTGAGGAAGATGCTAAAAGCCCTGATGTAGCCATTACAAAATCTGCATTTTTGGGGGTACATCCCTTTGTCACCCAAGTACTACAGCCTTGGAGATCTTGTTTTGGCTTGTATAATTCTTCACACTGCAAATCTGTGTGTTCTTACTAGCCATTTCAGCATCCAATCTTTACAGTCAATCTGCCCCATCCTTCCTCCTTCAACTCCCATCAGCAGTCAAGGTCACAGAGTACGCTCTTCTGGATTGAAGGAAAGGAAATGCCTTACCAATTTTTTAAAGGGCTTATTCTTCCAGTGTTTTGGCATTTGTGTAATCGAAGAGCATGCCTTGAAGTGAATCACTACCACACACACAGGCAAGCATTTGTATGTCATACCAGTAAGAGCAATTTACCTCTGTCTGTTTTACACCCCTTGAAAAGATAGAAAGGAGGCATCCCCTACCATTGACCCGGGTGCAGCAAGCATGGTGAGTCAGTGGGAGCTTTGCACGTCAGACAACACAAAGACAGACGCTCCAAGAAATCTAATTTAAAGATGCCTCAGGAAAGCTTTAAATTGCACTTCCCAGTGCATGCAATGGGGTAGATCATCCTCTCCCTCGTGCATAACACCCATTAGCATTAATTTGAGTTATCCATGTTCGCTGGAAGGAGAACACAGCAACACAGGTGCTGCTAAAGGAATTCCTCGGTTTCTCACCGCCACCACTTATTACCTTTGCTTCCTCACACAGCCGTTGTGCACACTTGTGCTAGAGAAATATCCCACGTCCTGCACTTAGCCTGGAAGCTGCACAACAGGCAGAAATTTCTAAGACAGCATCCAGAAAGGTACCCTCAGACCAACCGACAGATACCAAAGGCTCTTGTTGCCTTTACAACAGCTGAATGACAGAATACTTGCATAAAGAAAACATATAGAAAAAGATATGACATTGAAATACTATTTTAATGTACAAATGTTGATGTCTTATTTGGAAAATTTCTTTTTGAGGAAAAAAACCACAACACTGCTAAGACTACACAAGCACTTCCTCCATCAGGAGGAGTCAAACAACTACGTTCTTTGACCACAATTAACACATTTTATAAAAAGGATGAAAATATTTGTTTTACCCCATGTCTTGATTTTAATTTTAAGAGTCCATTTTATCCTAAGAGGGTAGTTACATAGCAATATTAAAAACAGCATGCACCTTTTTTTATAAAAGTGGATTAAATGCTCGACTACCAACAGAGAGAATCACAAATCAACAGAAAGTACAGCTGAAAAGGAGGGTGGAAGCTGTTATTCGTGCAGCTAGGACACATACAGGTGCTCTGCCTTTGCACCAGGAGAGGCAAAATGCTTTAGGTGAGAAAGCAGCCAGGAACTTCAGATGTAGTGCCCTAAGCACAGCTGAGCTTCCTGGAGAGGTTTTCCAGAGAAGGAGCTGGGAGCAGAGCACATCTGGGGAGGAAATACGATCAAGACTAAGCTCCTATAAAGACTGCATCCAATGAGCAAGACAAAACGCTGTGGCCAGTGTTCCCAGAGAACTGCCACTCGCACCGAGTCTGCCTCGCTGCTTGCTCGAGGCAGTGCTGCAAGCCCGTTTCCTCTCACCCCAGCTGGAGAGTAGCACAGAGAAACAGGCTCCCATGGGAACCTACATCCACCCAATACCTGAGCTGCACCAGTGGGACCCCTGCCACCCCACCACAACAGAGGAAAGAACCAAGAGCTGGGACCTGGCCTGGAAGAGGGCATCCTCTTATCTGCTTCCATCATGACATTTACCACCCTGACAGATGCCCTCTATCAACACAAGAACACACCTTCCGTCATACTGAGAAGCCTCACCACAGCAAAGCGGATCTCCTAAACAGAAGCACCACATCTCCAGTGGGCGCAAATCTTGGCCGGTTTTATTGGGGTTCACTGACTGACAACAGCTACTGGCTTGTCCGGAAAAGCAGCACAAGCTCTTTTTACCAGCACCAGCAACTCCAGGAGAACCAGATCAGGAAGGCAGTCAGTCATACGTATTGATTTGTGCCACCAGCAGCCCGACTCTGCCCTGCCTTGGATCTGGTTGATCCTGTGCCTGCTCAGGTCTGTCTGCAACCTTGGACAGGCAGCGAGAATTTGGTGACAGGTGCTCAGCATGACAAACCTAGCCATGGCCAGAAAACAGATGCGAGTACGTAAGTCACCGTCCCACACGAGCTGGTTTTCATGCTAGCTAGGCCATTTGCAAACTTCAATCCCTACACATCTCAAGTTAATCCTGCCTCAGGCAGCATTAACTTACACATTAGCTCTTTAATGTAACATCCGCACTGCTGGAAAAGAGTCATCTGGTACAAATATTTTCCCACATGACACCACTCACTTCCTCAATTACTACATCCCCTGTTCTCTCTGGGAGAGATCTTTTATATGTTCCTTTACCTTGTGAGGCTGGAATTATCATGGCAATATCCCACAAATGCGTTTTTATCCTGTGCACAGTAACTTTGAAGCTGGTTTTGTGGTGCCTCCAACAACTCACTCAGGATGCACAGGGAGAGAGTGTTGTGGCATATAGCCGAGGCTGCTGCTGCCCAGCCAGCGCAAACTTGGAATATTCTTATGAAAAGCCCCTCCACGCAGTTTGCTATTAGCAGCGGGGTCATCGTGAAGGTGCTATGTATTTGCAAAAACATGCACAGATCAAAGCATCCTGAATTTCAGGACAAGTGATGATTTATTTAAAAATGCATACTAAATGCCTCATTTATAAACTATTCATAACCCAGCAAGGGAGCAGAAGCTGCACTGTTTTACTTAGACTCTCCATGCAAAAACTGTAAAACAAGTATTTTCAGATCAAGCTGATCCAATTTCCAACTGGTGTAAATCAAGCTAACGTCACTGGCTCTAGTTTTCTATGTGCAAAAAGCTTCTGTGTTTATGAATAACAAATACTTCTCTTCCCCAATACTCCGAATGAGATCACATATCTTTCGCAGTCCAAAATATCTATTTCATAAAGATACTGTTTTAAAATAGTTAAACCAATGGTGTGTTAAATTGCACGTTTAGATAACGCAGAAATATCACGGGAAGCAAGCGTTTATACAAATTAATGCAAGAAAGTCACTAGAATACAAAAAACAAAATTGTCGTAAATAGTCTTCTGAAATTGTTTTACGGGAAAGTCACTAACGAAATCCTCAGAGAGACAAGGCAGTCTTTAGGTCAATAACTCAACTTCAGGGTTTTGGCTTTTTCTTTTCACATTTTCAGATGTTCCCCAAGGTGCCTGTGCTCTGAAAATACCTTTATGGTAAGACAAGTTCAAACACAACTTAAAAGAAAGCATATTTTATGTCATTTCGATAGGGTGAGGTTGTCACCTTGCTGTTCAGCAACACCCGTGGCAGATCAACCACTGAAGAACCAAGCAGATGTTAAACTGAAACAAAGCTAAGTCAAGGTGATAAAACCACTTTTAGTTAAAGCACAGGTTCCTTCTTTTGCAGCCAATGCCTCCTGACCTGGACCTCCAGCTGTCAGAGGCCTGCAAAATCCTTTTTCCCCACAATGTAACACCCACCTAAACAGGCTACTCCCCAGGCTCATTCGTAAGAGACTTGGCTTCCCTCCCCCAAGACCGTTTCATGTGCTGCTCCACGAACTTCAAAGCAAAACCCAAGCTGGAGATATCAGATGAGATATGGCCACTAGACCACAGCCTAGGTCAAGACCCTTCCCACCAGCATGCCCATTTGCTCCATCAGCTTGGGTCTAAGTTCCTTCCTCAGCGGGGCTGCCACCCCTCCCTCCCCTCGGCAGATCACTGCACATCCTCATCGACCTACAGAACATGATTCCCCTGTGCCTCTGTAATTTTATTTTTTTTTAAACTGTCTCATTATGAGCAGATAGGTTGATATTTCAACAGAGAATAACAGAATTAAGCACCTGGCGTGACTCTGCACTGCGATCTACGCACTGCTGGAAGGTAACCGTATCCCACAGCATGACAAGCACAGTCCATCCATCCTACAGAGTGCTCACAGCCTCCGTTATCGCTGGGATAATCTACAGCGCTTTTAGTTTAAGAGTAACGTCACGTGTTGATGCCTTGCAGTTTGATGGGATTTCCGTTCGTTAGTAGCAATAAAAGAAGCACTTTTTATTCATTAAATTATTCCAAGTGACAGAAAAAAAATCCTTTCTTAAGACAAGCATATGCACAGCTGCATTTTTTCTCATGCAGTTGGGATCACCCCTCTCAGCACATTAATATTGTATTAGAGGATGTAGATCACTTTTTCATACTTAATTGGTACTTTAAAATTTCTCTCTAGTGAAAATACTGATTGATTTGGTGTTTAAATGAACTTGTTCATTGCAACTGCAAATACCCTGAATAGTAAGTAGTTTAAAAAAACTTGTCATAACAAAGAGACAGATTGACCATACCTAGGAAAAAGAGTGCTATTAAAATTCTAACTTCATAGCTATTTTGTACTATCACTGAATAAATAATATGAAGGAAATCTGAAACAAGCCTGGGGTAATTTTGCTCCATTTTTGCACACTGCCCTCTTTGAGGGGTCAAAAATTATGAAACAGCTAGAGAAAATGATCAGACTATTAATGATAATAAAAACATACTCATTATACTTTCTTTTTCATTTCTGAGTCTTTTTCAGATTTCTTATTTGCAGTATTTTCCCTGTATCCACCATCTCCAGTATTTTTAAGATTTTAAAAAAAAATGTATAAAAAGGAAATTATAGGCAATTCTGACTGGATCGCATTATCTAAGATAAAAAGAAAAGTTTGGTAAGAGTTGAGAGCTGGTTGCATTTCTAGATCTTTTCCCTCAGCTGAAAGCATTTATCAGCCATTACAAGTGTGCATGGTGGGTGCTCCCAGGTGCTGCAGCAGCAGGAGGTATGTGTGCATGAAAAGTTCTAAAGACCAGTGAGTTTGCAGAGGAAGATTTTCTTTCCCTCTTCAGTATGCCCCAACAGTCTTCACAACTGAGACGGGGCAGCACCTCCCTATCAGAGGCTGCTAACACTGCTGCACCAAGCAACCGGCATAAAGATCGGCAGCAGTGGCAGCACAGAAAAGCTGCAAAGATCTGGAAAACTCCACAGTCAGCATCAGGTTGGGATGAAGCATACTGAGAAACACCATGTTAAGGGTCGAGGGACTGAGGTAACAACTCCTCGAATTCCTTAACGGTCCCCTCTGTCTCATTGGAGACAGAAGGGGCTTAAAGGGAAAGAAGAAATCCACACCTCGGTCTGTGTTCGGGAAACTGACACAAACTTTTAATAAACAATAAAACCACACAACTTACTATATGTATGCACAACCTGAGAAAGGGAAGAAAAATGAAGAAGAGAGGACTTAGATAACCAGAGTTCTGTACAGTTCTGTTCAAGGTCAGTGCTCTTGGCAGGCATGTAGCAGCGAGGTGGGAGTGAAGACTCTGCAGCTGCTCTCAGGCGGAGAAAGTAGAATCCTCCTCGAGGACGGGGGGAGAAACCCCACGCGGCGAGGAAATTGCAGGAGAACTCTTGGCATGGAACGACAGGGAGTTCAAATATTCTCACCCGATTTCAGACGGGACTCAGGCAATAATAGTTCAGTCCGTACTCCTCAGCGATCTGGGGGTACAGGCCCTCAGCTCTCGTCCTGGTCTCAGCCTGGTCTCTTACTGGCGGATCCGCGGCAGTGCTCCTCCGTGCCGCTGCCCGGAAGCCCAAGAGAGCGACACTCCCCCAGCCTGCTGCTTTTAAACGCTCCCCACGTAACCTTACGTTCACCTGACCTTCTTAACCAATTAAACACAGAGTGATTGTACTACATGGAATAATTCTATTTGTCCATTTCCCAAAACAAGGAAGCTTCAGCTCAAACCGGAACACGCCACCACAGACCCCCTCAAAGGGGAGCACTAGAAGAACTGTTCAAAACTTACCTGTGGGTGAGTTCCCCTGGCCACAGGACGCCAAGTGCTCTGCAAATGCTGGGGGCTGCAGCCAGGTGAGACGGAGGTAAAGCTGCCCACGTGAGGACAGACACCTCCAGGGCTGCAGCCTGGGCTCCTGCCATGCTCAGACCCCTCTTGGGGGCTTTTCCTCTCTCTTTCCCAGAGCTACGCCTAGCTCCGCTGACTGAGTGCGGCCAGGAGGCCCAAAGTTGAAGCTTTGGCTGGCAAAGAAGGATGGAAGCCTACCAAGAGCTCTTTGTGGGCTGGGCGAGGAGCCCTGGCCAGCCGGGGCGGCTCCCAGCATCGCCACCCACCACAAGCTGTGGTGAAAATTGGCTTCAGCTGGCTCCTGCACCCAGGTGTGCTTGTGCATTTCCCAGCGCCGTGCAGGGGGAGGGAAGGCTGGGGTAACGCATCCTCATCTACATAACTAGGTATTAGCATAATCAGCAAAGCTCCTAATATAACATAGGTTCTTTGAAGACCACAGTGAAAAGGTAAAAATTAAGTTCATTAATGCACTGCAACTTATGGTCCTTATTATTTTTTCAAGGTAATCTAATCCAATTTACCTTTTACATGCAGGTTTATTAAATAACTCTTTTGCCTGACAGAAGGATATATGGTCTGTATTTAACAGGCTTTGAGAGGGTTTTTGTTGAATTTTGTATGCCTTATTCAAAGTCTACTAAAACAGAAACAAATGGGTGTAACAGTCTAAGTTTTCTAGTCATTAACTACTTGGTTTCCTCTACATAAAATGCCTTTAAAAAGTCTCTGACTTTCAAGCAATGCTGAGCCTGAAAAGCCCTCCTTTCTAAGCGAGCACACAAAACTGGAGATTCTACTTTTGAAAGCATAGGTTATGTGTCAGTAGTTCATTTTTATCTTCATTTTGCAGAAAATAATTTATTCTTAATGTGACTCAGTGTTACGCTTTGTTTTTCCATTCCCTATTCTGCTCAGCAGCATTGTTGATTGTTTCATCAGGAATGGTCACAACTCAGGAGAAGAGGGTTTAGGCAAGTCAATTAACATCGCTGTAGAGCAGAGCCCAGGAGAGGAATGGACATATGGCATGTGATGATGTGCAATTTGCTATTTTTTAATTTCTAAGTAAATAGAGTGAGATAGAGGACGTTCTTGGTCACATTAAGATGAAAGACCAGTTATAGAGCTTTACTAATCTGGCCTCACTTAAAATTCATAGATGTTTTACATGTCAAGCAACATAACCTTTTGAAAATATACAGGGATGAGATTTTAAAAACGGGCTCCTTTTGCTATACCAAATATTTGCTTTCATTATACTTTCATTAGACTGGGAGAAGCGCTGGAGGGCAGAACTTGGGCTAAGTCTTCAATGTTTATTGAAAAAAAATCCTTTGTCAGACACAAGAATGTCCTAATAGGTCCTCAAATTCCTATCATTGCACCATACAGCCTGACCCGTGTTTGTTTCCTAATATGCATCTGATCAATTTTTACAGCTACTCTAGAGTAGTCAATTAAGAAATCTATTAATAGTACAAATCCACAGCTCCGGCAGGCAGGAAATATCTGCCAAGGTTTCCTTGTAGAATTTTTTTTTTTTTTACTGTGAAAAAAAGAGAAGTGCATTTGAAAAGAAGTGCTCTCTCAAACACAGGCATTACGGGACGCTGGCACAGGTCAGCATCCCACTCAGCGAACCAGCGCCTGCCACTCAAGGCCGTGTGTAACAGGTCACCCACAGCTCCATCTCGCCCTGAGGAGTCCAAATGAAGCATGCAGGCACTTGCCAATTCTCCTTAAGTCCTGGGTAGAGAAAACAGGATAAACTATAGGAACAGTCAGTCTCCATTTAGACATCTTTTTGTTTTGGTTTCCTGTAAAACCAGAATCCAGGAAGCGAATGAGTACAGACAAAGTCAAATGCGTACAGGTTCAGCTCGGACCAGTCTGAGGACCTTCCACCTTTTACGAAGCTGCAGTCCAAAGGCTTCTGCAGCTTCCTTAGCAGGTCACCCCGTGAACGGAAGAGCAAGAAGGAGCTGTGCACAGTAAGCGCACGTCAGGTGCCTGTAGCTATAAAGCAATGTTGTTGGATCATGCACTGTTTCTTTTCCATTTTTTCATGGATGTAAACTCCTCTAAGTTGAATTGCATTAATTACACACAGGGCCTTTTTAAGTCCGTATAGGCAATACTGTGCTGTTTCTTCTACTGAAGCTTTTTCAACCAGCCAGCCAGTCTCACTACTCACATATGCACTCACTTCCTCACAATCCTGACAAAGACAGGAAAAAACTGAACTCGTTTAGACCTTTCCTGACTTTCTTATGCTCCCTTTCTCCTTATGAAATGGCCCCTTTTCAGGAGTTAGCAAGGAAGGCCACCCATTGATCAACAAGCCACAGCTGCAAGATAGGACATGACAGTGGTTCTGGCAGCTGGAATGAAAAATGAATCTGTCTGTCTCTAGCTGGCCAATTCAAAACCAGGTTAACAGTACCTGAAATTCATCACTATCTAATGTCTTTGTGAGATGAGACTGATGTCAGTTTAATTTAATAGGCCAGGCTGAAAAATGCGATGGTTCAATAATTGATTCATGAGTGGATTAGACATCACTGCCTCAGGGGTGGCAACATCCACCAAAGGGTGGAGACAATGGCTGGGGCAGTAACAGCATTAGCTGCCTTATTTTAGTCCAGCCTGCAAGTCTGGCAGACACCCCAGGCTGCACCCACACTGCACCCACTGCAGAAGCGGACGGGCAGGCCTGTGACTGAACACACCTTGGAAATAAAAGCATACCCTACACTGCCCATTAGGCGAGGAAAGTGGTGCTGGAGAGGTCTGTACTGCTACTGCGCGCCTGCTGGGAATACAGCAAGGGCTGTAAGGTACAGAGCTGTCAGCCAGGTGCTTCCTGCAAGGACTGAAATTCACTGAATAAATAACGGGAGAAAAGGGAGATGAGAATCCTTTCATCTCTTTCAAGGATATTCTTGCTGACTTTCCTCATTCCAGATAGGTGCAGTATTTCCTTTCTGGATTCCTGTAACAGCAGTCACCCCTCAGCTGCTGTTTTCTCTTCCCGATCTTTTACCCCACAGCCTCCTTTTCTCTGAGAGCATGTAGTCATGCACCACCTTTTCCAAAATGTTCCCTAGTTAACACTAAGAAGCCTCCAACAACTCCATAACGCGTTCCCCAGCAGTCACACTCAGATTATGACTGCCTTATCCTGGTACCTTTATAGATAACTGGAAACCACTTGCTTATGGGAAGGGAGTATTTGGGTTTTTAATCACCATCTTCTGTTTACTGACTCTGAAGTGGGATATGGTAATGTTTGCACAATACTTTTCTGGGTTTCGTGCAAATGGTAAACACAGGCATGATAAGCTATGCTGCACTTCACAGTATCAGCATGAAAGATAATTTCACTTTTAGCACATATTTTAATTAATCCTTAATTCTACACTAAATTCAAATTCTGCCAGAAAACAGCAGTTATTTGGATAAAGAGAACAAAAGTAATCAAACTTGAACACTCCTGAAGCGGGTAGGTCCAATGTATTCAAGATAACGTTGAATACGTTATAAATGTATAAAAATAATCACTAAATTTTATCGATCAGTATAAAAATGATCCATAACCATTATTAAAAAAAAAAAGAAAAAAAAGCTATTCTCTTTTTAAATATGCCTGGGCATTACCTCAGTTGTTTCGTCCCAGGCAACAAAGTTGGGGTTAGACTCAAGTATGGATGAAGCTTTAATATCTAGATGACATGTGAGCAATAATCATTCAGTAACACCCTGACCGTATTGCAGCGGAGTGCGCCACGTGTGGATTGCTAAAAGAAACTTCTAAATGCACAAACGCAGCATTTGTGCTGGAAACCACACAGATTCCACACAGCAGAGGAGGCTGCAAAAATTAACGAGTTTGCTTCACAAAGCAGAAGTCAATTTTGATTTCCGCCAGACTGTATGACAGACAGTTAGGTCATACCTGCGCGAGTATGGGTGAAGAGCTGCGGACTAGGCTTGGATTTACTGCCATACCTGAGACACGGCGTTTTAAAGCCATTGCTGCCCACAACAGCCACGACTTTACTGACCTCAGTGCTTACGTTATATCCGTGCCTTAGGCTCAAGCCCGCTCAGGTTGCAAGAAGAGCTCTGTCAGAGCCTCGGAAAACGGCAATTCCTGCTCCCCGGCGTCTCAGTGTTAAGGCTAGCTAGCCAACACCACGAGCTTTTACAGAGATTTTTGGTTCCAGAGATCCACCATTTTTTTAAATTTACTGGCCAATGCCTTGATCCACCCCTCTGCGCCTCACTCCTTCCCCACCCCCTTTATTTTTTCTTTTATTTAAAGCACCTTTGGAGCACTTTTTCACAGGAACATGTTAAGTGTTTCCTTCTGAACATATTGCTCAAAGGAAACCAGTCTGTTGCCTTAAAAAGTGCAAAAGCAAACTTAGGAACTCTAGGTTTGGTTTGAGAAGCGAACCCTCAAATTCATCTCATGGTGATCCACCCTCTCTTTAAACTGAACGAGACGTATCCTTACCCCATATAAACTGTCAGCATCTCACTGGAGTCCTTGGTGTAAACTGTCAACACATCAAGGTCCGGAGTCATCTTCTCAGATTAAAATACAAATGAAACACAGCTCGGGTAAAGGCATTTTTACACCTGTAATAGTACATAAATATATTTGTGCTGGACAATGCTCTCGTGTGCTCTTGGCAGAGTACCTGCCCTCCTACATGCACACGCTGCTTATCCTCTGTGCAAAGTAGCAACCCAGCGATTGTTTGTGGTTACAGAAAACCTTCAGTTTAAACACTGCCAGGTAGAAAGTGCAGATTAAGAGACTTTTCAGAGTGCTTCACTCCCTCCTTCACGAGTACACATGTACCGCTCAGCACTGCTCAGGACGAAAAAAATCAAACACTTGTGGAGACTTTTATATTTCAACTTACCTGGGAGCCCAATTCTTTCAAGTTACAACTAAGTGCTTTACACGTGGTAGTACACACCCAGAGATCCACTGAGGCAACAAGGAGCTGCTTCTGGTGCAGATGATCTCCAGTTGCCCTCACACGACTTCTTATGCTAAAGTTAATTCCTATAATAACTCTGCTGACACTGACAATACAGGATAAACACTTCAGACAAGAGGAGAACTAAAAAAGAAATTCAAATGAAAAACACTGCAGAGAAGTTAAAAAATTGGAATTATTTTACAAAGCCAAAGGAATAAAACATGGTCAGTATAATCACACGGCCATTCTGCAAAAGAACTATTTCCTGGAGTCTTGGCCCCATGTCAATGGCACCATCTTGTGTCCTAGTTACTTTTAAAGCAGACTTTGCACAGTAAATAAAGACAGGGGTGGAAAAGAGAAGAGAAAAAACCCCCATCAGTCTCCTCTTAGGAAAATAAGACTTAATTAAAAACTCTGCCATTGCTCTGCACTTAATTAGGGCTAACGCTGCTGTTAATAAGTTTCTGACTGATAGTAAACCTGATGTCTGCACAGAAAACTACTTACTTAGTTCAAAGATGCTGATAGTTTCATACAGAAAAAAAGATTCTGTTTTGTAATTGGGCATAATGTTAATATTTGAAACATCCTTAAGGGTGATTGTACCTATTAAAATTTCATATGTGAAATGAGAAATAAATGAATTGGTGTTGCATTTTTAAAGGATCAGATTACTGTTGATTAAAGCTTTGTCTACACTTGAAATTTCCCAGTAGAACAGCTCTACTGGTGGTTGTGATAATAGGAGGACAAGCAGAGATAGGCTGCCAGCAACCAGTATTTAAATTACAATGTCTGTAATGGGTTATACAAGACTGTGGTTTTAACGTGGCTGTACCAGTTAATACTGCTAACCCAGCTACTGCTACTGAGTGTGTGATAGGAAAAAATGGAACAAAAAGCCAGTAGAGACGCGGTCAGAAAGTTGGCGTTTGTTTGTCAGCAGAGCTGAGATACAGATCAGAGTATTTATCCACAACACGGTGATCTGAATGCCTCCACAAATTGTCACCCTACCTGAGAAGTTAAACACCAAGCAACAATAAGGGAAGGGAGAAATGAAGTGGAAGAACAAGCAAGAGAGAGAAAGATGAGTAAAATTATCTGGAAGTGGAAGAAGGAAGCATTTGAGGATGATAAGCTTCACAGAGATAGGAGGGAAGAGAAACCGGCCTCTAGAGCAAAAGGAGAAATAAGAAATTCCCATGCAATCTACTTTTAATTTTTCAATAGCGCTCCTCCACGTAACAAATACAGTGAGGAGACTAAAGTAAGCTCTGCGGGTTGAAAGGGAAACACAGAGAAAAGCCACATCAAAAGGAGAAACAAGAAAGAGATTTGTGGAAGAAGAAAAGAAATCTTTTGACAAATGAAAAAAATCAACCGAGAAAATGTAGGTATTGAAAAGGAGTGAAAAAAGGCATAAAGAAAAAAGAGGATAAGGAAGAAAAAGAAAAATGCGTGGAGCTTATTGTAAGAGCTCTGTTTTGTTTAACAAGAGGTTTAAAGCTGGGAGTCACTGACATCATGAAAGTTTCTTCTCCAGCTTTGGAAAGATGATGTTCTACTCTTCTGCAATTCCAACACAAACTTGACCGCTTGACAATTCCAATCGCTCCCATCCCCAAACAGTTTGGCAACATTGTCTTCGAGATACACGCAGCCTGTATCCTCATTCCTCGGCGCCGCCTTTCCCTGACACAACTCAGCTTTTGGCAGAAGGCGGGTTCCAAGCCAGGTTACTGCACTCTTTCATGTGAGCCCCGCAGCCCTCCGCAGTGCATCATCAAAACGCAGGTACGTCAGGACAGCACTGGACATACATGGGACCTAGATGGGGCAACACAGGGCATACATCTGGTCTGTGGCAAAAAAGTGTGAGTAGCTGTGGAAACGGAACCGTACCTAGGCAAAACAGAACGTGCAAAATAAATCCAGGAGTGCAGAGGAAAGGAGAATGGAGTCAGAATGGGTGAGATCAAAGTCCAACCTGTTGAGGAGCCAGGCACAAAAGGTGTGCTCTAACCAAAATATCTGATGATGAACAGAGCAGGGAATGATTTAATACCTCAGGATGGCAGAATGAACTCACAAGTAAATAGCTCGCTCTCTAAAGGTGAATTTTACTTACTGTGCCCTGCCAGAGCTGTAAAAATGACATACCCCTGGATGTCAAACAGTGCATTTTCAAGCTTCCTTGGTTCAAAAGAGTAGGGGCGGTGGAAAATGTCAGCATGTCTGCTGGGCTTCTGAAAACTTTATCTTCATGAAAAAAAAGTGCGTCTGATAACGGAATACCAGCACCCTTAACACTGTGCCCCAGCCGGGGAAGAAGCGTACCACTGTGCAACTGTGGTGACCAGGTGGGACTGCCGCCAGGCTG
>NW_010407581.1:6158-36783 GCF_000710305.1 Buceros rhinoceros silvestris | reverse complement strand
GGCCCAGCCGCTGCTTCACCAGCGGTCCAGGCATGCCCTTCAAGCGACTGCCTCTCTAAATGAAAAGAATGAGCAGTGTCGGCTCATACCCGAGGAGATAGTTATTCAGGCCACAGTCTGACCTGCCGTGTGGTGTCAGGAGAACCAGAAAGCAGCCTGAACTTTGTAAAAGGTCTGAACCACATCAAATAAAAACGGTGTGACTATTAGAGCTCGTATGCGAAGTAGACTTCACTACTGTGTGAGTGCACAACAAAAAGAGAAAGGACAACTTCCTGCTTAAAGGGAAATTCTTGCTGAATTCTGTCAGAAAAGTATAGAAATCTGTCTGACACTTACTGCATCTTGTAGAACACACATTTTGTGTCCAGCTCCTCAACAGGCTTGACTTTCATCTGAAAAACAGAAACTAGAGGATTAATGCTCCCAAAATTTGCCTGATTATACCGACATGTTCTTCAGTGAGAAAGTGAAATATTATCCTTTTAATATCATGTCAAAAAGATCTTACTTAGTTTACCGTAAAAAAGATCTCTTCAAGGTGTCACATATGTGACAGAAAAAGATTTTGGCTGTGTAATAGAAATACTTCACACCTAAATAAAATCAAGTTTTTAATGACTATAAGAGGAATTTCAGGATTATTGTGGAGATCAGGAGATATTAGGTAGGTAGCGTCTCCTCAGACTGATATTCTCAAAGTTGCTTGAATAAGCTGTGGCGGTGCAACCCCTGACCCCGTGCATGGAGCTCGCACAAGAGACAGGCCTTGCAGCAGCACCTGGTAAGCACCTGGAGCTACTCCCCGCCACTGCGAGGATGTCAGTGCCTGGGAGTCTGGGTTCTGTTAGCTGCCTCCTGTCTGTGCTGCCGGAAAGTGACCCCAGTAAACACTCGACCAGGGTATAAGCTGGGCCCTGCCGGAGAACACTTTTGAGTCGGTTCTCCTCGAGCAGCAGGTTGTGCAGTTGGAGACTCTCCCCTCGGGTCAGGACACCGGCCGAGTGTACGTCCCTGGGAGTTGGCCAGTTGGAGCCCCTCCCCTCGGGTCAGGACACCGGCCGAGTGTACGTCCCTGGGACTGACTGATCCTTACCCCGGCGCTGGTAAACGACCCCCTCGGTACCATTAGGTGAGAGATTCTCCCCTTTACCAGAGAGCTGTGCACGGTTTGGGTCTATCCTCCCTTAGAATAGATTCGTTAGTGTTCATTAATTTGTTGTGTGGCAACAATTCCCAACTGACACCTGAACCTGGACAGTCGGAGTGCCAGGCAAATTTGTTTGCAATAAATCCGCGTTTTTTGGAGAGCTGCTGCTGCCTGTTTTGTGGGCGCCTCCGCAACATAAGCCATAACACAGAATGTACACATATTTAAGGAAATGTTTTCAGCCAATCAGGAGTGTGTATATTTTGCTTACATCGTGTACCGCAGTGTCAGTCTACTGGAAAGACCTGACCTTAGAGAATGGTTTTGTCTTTGGAACAGCAAATCCCATTGCAGTTTACCCCTATGTATAATAAACCTACGCTTAATGGTAGCTCATCCTTCTGAAAATGAAGATTAATTAACTTGTAAAGGCCATTAATCTAACACCTGTTTTGTTTAAAGAATTTAATCAGCACAGCAGAAATGCGGTAGTGAGAACCATAGCAATTCCATCGTACTTTAAACATACTTTTCCTATTTGTCAAGCTTAGAATAAGTTCTGTTTAAAAGTAAGCACTTGACAGCAGCTTAAAACAGTAGTGGCAAACTCCACAGACTGAAGCACTTGTGCCTCAAGCAAATTTATAAGCGTTGCCTAGAACATTCTCAGAGTGTAAAGCATGCGGTTATCAGGAATCTCTCTTACAGATTCTGGCCTCATTTTTTCTCCCAAATGTTTGTGACAAAAGTAGAGAAAGTAAATGCAAGTAAAACACAGCAAAACGGTTTTGTGAAAGCAAACTGCCTACCTGGCATGGTGCCTATTAGTATGGAACACATAAATTACTCGTATTTTTAGACAACTCTATTTACAAAAATCCTGTCTGTGGATGTGCTCTCACAGGTTAGGGGTTCACACGGCTGTACGCTGGATTTTCTCCAGTGCTAAGGGAAAGCTAAAGCTCTCTGATCAAAGGGCTCAGCAGAGTGAAGAGGATAGATCTTCAGGATCTGTGTGTCCACCCTTGTACAGGCTGCTCGTTTGGTACCAGTAACAGTTGTTTCCTCTGAAGTTGTTCCGAGTTGATGTATGTCCTGTGATTTCTTTGTGGTTCTGAGTGGCACGGCAGACTTCAGCGGGCTCTTATTTCCCAGTCCCTGGGTGGAAGGCACCAAGGACAAGCCCAGTTCTCCCTTCTTTGCAACCCTGATCCTGCTTTGAATTTGATGCTGGAGATACTGACCTGCCTGCAGGGAGCTCCCTGACCTAGCTCTTCAGAAGGGTCTAGGCCAAAGACCAAGACCAGACATTTCTGGGCACGCTTAGCAGACAAAGTTGTTCGCACCCATGGAGCCAGGAAGTAAGAGTGGCAGTTTCCATATCTCCAGTTAAGAAGACAAGAAGCATAATTTCTAGAACTTTGATTTTGGCGTATAAAATGTATTTAAATCCTTTTTTGCCTATAGATCCCTCACTCATAATTCATGCAAGAATATTCAGCTGTAATAAATATGCATTATTACTCCATATTAAGAGCTCATTCTGTGCTAAGTAGCCTCTTTGAAAGCAGAAACCATCCAAAGTAACAATGATGCTTTCAGACTGCAGCACAGCAAGCTACCTTGTGACTGATAAATCTGAGAGCCTTAGAGGTCACAGCTAATACAGAATCCCTAGCATCTGCATTAAGATTTTTCCTTGCTTCAGCTGCAGAGAGGAGCTATGAAAGAAAATTCAGCATCTTGGGGAATCATCTGAAGAAATCAAATTAATATCCTAAATGTTAAACTTCGGACTTCAGAATTAATTGTGGGCTTATACATTTGTTGGTTATTAACAATTACTTTCCTTTTCTTCTTCATGTATTAGAAAAATATGGAGTGCAATTGCTACTTATTTTATTGAGATATAACAGCGGAATGCAACGGTACCAAAAATGATGGAGGGTTTTCAAGTCCCGTGTTTTGCGAAGATGTATGTCTGTTAAATGCTTTTGTGTGGCACACATTTTAGCCCTTCTCATTCTTGTCAAATGCTTGCACTACAAAACCACAGAAAGCGATCCTCTCGCAAGCCATCCGACCTGAATGTCATCACTTCTGCCACGGGAAGAAAACGCAGCCAACCCCGTGTTCTCACCCAGCCCAAGCCTTTGCCTCGAGGCCGGTTTGTCCTGCATAGCGAGCAGGGGTCTCTGCATCTATAGCAAGCAGTCTGACCACAAGGCTGCCACACAAAAAGCTTCTACCTCTGCCAGTTTACCAAAAGAAAGCTGTGATTTTTGCTGCATTCTCTCAGGAAACTGACCGGTTTGGCTGTAACTCAGCTCTGAATCGCCCAGCACTGCCAAGGGAGGGAGATCGGGGCGCACAAAAAGATGCAGCTGCGGATAGCTGAGAAAATTTAAGATGAGAAAATGAGAGCCCGCCTTGTTAAAGCAAGAGCTCTAAGCAGATTTCTTCTCGAAATCATTAGGCATCTCTAGGTATCTCAGTCCTTCATTGGATGGAATTTTTCAAGTCCTCACGTAACTTTGGAAATATGCTGAAATAATTTGCAGAACAGGAAAACGCACATTTGCTTTTAGCCAAACTGGGGTTGTAAGCCAGGCACGGAGTGGATTTAGGCATTGCATTTGCTTGTAAAAATCAATCTGACCCCCAAAGAAACAAGAAATCTTACACACTGTACACATAAATTTTATATTTAAGGTCTCGCTTTCACTCTTCATTCATGCATACTCATGTATCTGCAAATTTCATCAAAAACCACAGCAATAGCACAGAATTCTAAACAAGATCTCACCTTCACCGTGCTCAAAAGCTCTTCCAACTTCAGTAAAGGAAAGAAAAAAAAGCAACCTTATTAGCTGAAAGCAAACGCCACCTTCCATTAAATCAGACCAAGAAAATACCAAATTCTCTTAGTGGGAACTCAAGAAACTGAAGTAAAATATTCTTATAGTTAAAATATATTGCTGAGGTAGAAAAAATGGAATAGAGCACATTTTAAAAATCTGACTTAAAGCAACTTGAAATTACAGTATCAAACCAAAATATGTGTATCTATAAAAATATTTATTACAAAATAAGATCTACCCTGTATTTCATTAATATTACACTCAGCACGTAAGGAACACACTCCTGCAGATTATGCAGAATAAACTCTCTGCATTTCTTAGAAACGTAAAAATATCCTGTTAACCTGTCATCTTCCTTGCTCTGACTTCTGAACAGATATAAACAGTTAAATGTGAGTGGAAAACTTTTAACCGGCATAAAGATCGGAATAACCAAAACTAGTACCAGAACTGCATTAATTAGTATTTCTGGTAAATATTTAATCATCATCCCTTTGCATAGCCCCCGGCCAAAACTATATACGGTCTCAAACTGACGACGCATGAGCCTCAGAGGTATACACTAACTTGAATTGGGCTTGAGGTCATTTTTCTAGCTGTAAGTACGTGGCAACTTTTAAATTAAAATTTTTATTGTTAAAGTATTGTTCTGGAATACAGAATTGCTGCACCTGTGTTTGAAATGCCAGTTTTAATCACACAGAATGACTTGTGACTTCATAAATTTTTGGTACGGATGGTAGGGATTTCCTGGTGGGAGACTCTAGTGCCAAATGCATTTACTCCTATGCAGAAGCTCATGTGTCACATGGCACCAAGGGGTTAATTTTTTTACACGTGGAATTCTCTACATGATAATGCACTTTCAAGTTCCCCATCTGGCGATTGTAAAATCACAAAGGCTGTGAAGGCACAAGCAGAAGTAGAAACCAGTGTCCTGGTTTTCAGCGGTACTGAGTATCTGCAACTCGCTGAAGTAAGGTGGGAGCCACAGGTGCTGGGTAGCTCTGAAAACCAGGCACTTGTCAAAGGATTCTGCACGCTGTCGCTTATTCCTTCCAGTCCCTGTTTCCTGTCCTTATTACTCCTCTAAAGACCTGAGGATTTTCCCAGAAATGGAAAAGCATTCAGTATCACTTTGAACACCGCGGTTTGTAGTACACAAAAAAGCCCATAAGCAGCGTAGGAGAATGCAAAGACAGCCGGGGGCTTCGCGTGAAACACGCAGCGGGATGAACAGTAAGGGACCTTCTCCGTCACAGTCTGCCTGCTGAAGCTGGAGAATTCTTTGCCACGGGTAAATTTTTGTAAGTGTTCAAATTATTTGGACAATTCAGTGAAAAAGCAGTCAGCTGGTCTTTATTACCACCACTCTCTTTCGGTTCAGGAAACCCTGAGGGACAAGTGCGTGACAAGCTGCTGACACAACGCTGCAGTGCTGAATGCTTTCCCTGTTCCTGTCTTCTCAGCACCAATCCTTGGCCACTGAGGAGGGTGTCAGAAAGACCTTTGACATACCTTGTATGACCATTCTGGTGTTCTCAGCTCCTTACACAAAATAGATAATTTTCTGTCAGCAACAAGACAAACAGACCGCTCCTAACTGAGGCATTTAAGTCCCAGAAACCTGTATTTCTATAAAACAGGTTTTGGATCAAGCACAGGTCATTGACTCAGGATAAGAATCATTAGGTACGTTCCGTAGCCTTATTTTGTGTCAGTTTAGTCACAAATAGCGGTGCTTGTGTCCTTAAGGTTGAGTGCACTGCTGTTCAAAATGTGATAAACTCTGTTCCAAATTCCTACAATCTATGAAATGTGTTGAATTCTCGTCTACTCATTGAGTAACAGTAAATTAAACCACGTGTGATTCACAGAAAAAAATCAGAAGTGCATGATATCCTTTTACTGCTACAAAAGGTGTGTTTTTCAGAACAAAACCATAAAGCAGAGAATACTATGATGAAACAGAACATCACTTTTAATTTTTCACTTTTTGTTTTGCTATCAGTCTGTATCTCCTTTAGCTACACGTTGTGAACATTGCCTTATTTGGCCTCATCTAAAGCAAGGCATCAGTAGAAACAGGGTAATGAAAAAGTGAAAATATCATAAATGTCAGGAAAAAACCTAAGACATACCCATAAGGGTACGTACTGAGAGTATACAGGTTCATAAACGCACCCGTTGGCTGCATTCTTGCCCTGTATTTATTTCCTGTTATTCTGAGTAAAATACTTGAGTAAAGGTGGTATGTGAATGACTATAATTCAATTTACTCTTTCTATATCATCCTTTATGTCAGTTGTATTCTTAATGACGTGGGAATAATAAAGAAGTAATATATACGAAACGAAAACAAATGCATCCCTAAAAAAAGGTGTCAATATTACCCAGGTGTTTAACCTTGCTTTGTATTTGGTTTCTTTGACTATTACTGTTTACCCATAGAAATATTAACCAGAAACATCAGCTGTAAATGCTTATTAGAGAAAACACCTTGAATGTAAATATTGATCCATGTTCTACTACTCACAAAATGAATGAAAAACTCTACCATATGATCTCTGTTTTCAATCAAAACTGATAAAGGCAGGTTAAATTTCTAACAGATTTTACATTATGCTATTTACTCACAACTGACATGTAAAAATGACACAGAAAATATTTTCAAGAAATTAATACACCTATTTGGGCCATATAAAACAAACCAGAAGCTAGCTTCATCAGGTAAATTATTTGCACCAAATTATGGTTTTAGTTCCACTCCCAAAACACAGAAGTAGCTACTGAAAATGCAAACGTCACACCCTCGTGAAGGATGCCTGTCACTTTTTGTCACAGTGAAATACTCCAAGTTTCAGTCACATGGCTTTAATTTTTAAATTGAAGGTAAAATGTATAATTAATATTTTAGTGGGTTTTCCCCCCAACTTTTATTCTCAAAATGCCTTTAACAAAAATTGCTGTTTTCTTTTGTCCTCCCATTCTCGTTCCCAGTCTCCCTCGGGACTTAAATCCCCAGGGAATTCAATTTGAAGAACAGAAAATGGGCAGAACACGTTCATTTCAGGACACCATACCGTAAGTATGGGCTGGTGACAACTCCCGTTATTCTGTTACGCACAGATAGGACTAAATTCTCTCCAGACTGAGGCAGTGACAGACAACAGATAACTAGATTTCTTTAGCTGAAGTAGAGTAGGTGAAACCTCTCACATGGTACCTTGAAAATCAGTGAAGAACTTTTCTGTGCCTTTAGAAAGGCTTTAGAAAGAACTACCACATTTTCTTAACAGGTTTCGCACCGCTGCGGTGCAAGCAGCGATTTATTAGGCATTCTAGCCTTCTTTAGCTGCACAAAGGTTTTTGAGAACTGTTGCAGGGGCCGGAGTCTCTGAGCACACCTGGAAGATTGCACGGGAGGAAAAATCCCCTGACCCTTTGCTGTCGGAGAGCAGCACTGGGGCCCTGCTGGTGGGGGGCAACGGGCTGCAGGACTCCTGCTATGCTAGTCTTTCCATGTGCTGACATACTTTGGTATTTTAATGGATTTTCTTTTTTGTCGGTTACCATTGTGTATGCTTCTATTAGTGTATGTTAAAACAGAAACGAAATGGGTAGCATAAAGTACTCCTCAATTTAAATTACCCATAAAAATCTATCACGCGGGCATTGCCCCATTATGCAGAGGCAACCCTGAGCATTAACATTCATGAAAACAGAGTTTGTGAGTCACCTCAGGGCTTGTGCTCCCTGTGTAGGTAGGGACCAAGCCTGTCATGGCAATAGCACCCTTGGTACCAGGATGGAGCATGCCATCTGCACCGCAGAGAGCGCTCTGGCAGCCAGCAAATTAGCGGGCAGGCATTAACTGCAGCCCAGAAGGGTCAAAGTTGTGATGGGAGCAATAATGGCTGTAACAGTATCTTTAAGCCCACTGGAGGAGCACAAGTTATTATTCAGGGTGGGAAGAAAAGTAATTGCAAAAGTAGAATTAGAATCAGAAGACGATCTTATGGCTTTTGTATTACTATTTTCAAATTAAGCAATAAAAAGGAGTGTGAGTTGTGTTCTATTAATTTGTACGCAGTATTTTCATTCTTGTGTAGTCAACACAACAAGGGGTGAATTAATGTTACTTTGTTCTGACACTGTTGTGATTACAAAATGCTAATTTAAAAAAATATTTATATTGCTAATTAAGGAAGAAGGTCAGAAGTTCTAAGCTGTGGCTGCAATCAACGCAGTTCACTGCTCTGAATTTTACAAGTTCTGAGCTGTGAATTGTGCTGATTGCAGGCGCTGCTCTGGATTCTTATTAGCCAGTCAAACCATCCAATTTCTACCAACCGTTTTATAATATATTCTACTGTATTACATTGTGCAAATCCTACTATACATGATGCAAACATTAATATCATGAAGTACAACAATAAAACTCATTCTGTATCAGCATATAAAGTGTACATGGATTTTAGAAATAAAAAAAGGGGGGCAATAAAGCCGTGAACACTTCGTCATGCTGACATGAGAAGAAAAGTGAGATAATTGTGTAGAAAAGAAACTGAGGAACCACAACAAAGTGGAAAGAATAACCAAACAAAGACAATCCAGAAAAAAGAAGGCTGTGAAACTGTGTGCCTGTGTCTGCACGCTCTTAAGCCTGAAGTTGTAACAGAACTCAGCTTATGCAACAAAAAAATCACAGGACAGAAATAACAAGAACAAATTAATTGGCAAGGGGTAACGCTCTTTCATTCATCATGGCTTGGCTTCGTGAACGAAGATCTGGGAAGGGCTTTCCCCACGCTCACTGCAGGCAATGAGTGCACCCTCTGGGCCTGCGCGGTGGATTTTTTAGGTGAGGCGCAGCGTGCGCGGAACTGGCTCCACCCTTTACACCTGAGGTTCATCTGCCAGGGCCTAGCGAGCTGGGACGGTGACAGCGAAGTCCTCGGGTGTAGGTTTGGTTAGAGTATCCTTCTCTGAGATGATGGATGCCTTACAAGGCTAAATGAGCTCCATCTGCCCGGATTTGGAGTCAGAGCTGTCCTTCTCCTAGGATGGTGCCCGAAGGCTAGTGAGCCCATCCTGCCCGTGGACACACTGTGTCTGACCCTTCAGCTGAGACCTGTCTGGCCTGGGAGACCCCACCGGAGGCACATGCCACCACCAGCACAGCTCTCAACCTCACAAGGGCACGCAAGCTCCTTCCCTACGGCAAGGGGGTGCCCGTGGAAGAGTCGCTGCTCTACCTCCTGACATCACAGACCCGGGCACAGGGCAGCCGGGGCCTGCCAAGAACAGCAGTCCTGGAGGTCTAACGTTCTAGAACATTGGCATTAAAACATCATCTAGGGGCAACTGAGAGAGAAAAAAGACTGAAAGTGTGGGGAAAAGAACATGCGAATACTTTACAAAAGAAAAAAATGTCCCTGCATACAATGTGACATTTTAGTAGCATCATACAAACAGTAACATGTACTTTGCTACAATTTATTTTTAATTATTGGGGTACCTTTTAATCTTATTTAGATAGCATAGGTAGGATAAGATTTTTCAGAGAGCAATTATTATTTTGTAACTAAAATAAAGGTTAGAAATGATGAAAGGCTTCAATAAAAATATGCATGTAGCCTTACAAATGTAAAATTTCATTTCTTCCTCTAATAACAGCCGATTAATACAGTTCCAAAGGACACCGATAACTTGTACAGGGACCTGTAGCAGATAGACCTGTAGACCTGGCAGCCCCCAAACATCCCAGTTACAGAGTTACCTCTGGCAGAGGTGACAAAGAGCCCGTGCCCTGATTCCATCCGTAGTTTGTGCAATTTGTGTGAGGATTTGACCAACAATCTGTAAATCAATAACTTAACTCTCATATTTGGATCCATCCAACATACGAAAGAGAGGCCTGAACTGTCAGTTTAGTTTTAGGGTGTTTCATTTCAGTATTCTCTAATGTTGTTATTTCAGGATTATAAAGTGTTTCATAAATCAAATGTTCAATTTTTAGCACTGAAATCTTTTATTTTGCATAGAAATTTGTAACGTTTACATACAAGCTGTAAGAGTTCAGTCTTTTGTGCAGGTTTAGCAGACAGGCTTATTTTTTACTTCAGTGCAAAACTGTAAGTACTTGTATTATAAATGAGTCTGTACATTTTATATTACTTTTACACACGACTTACAACATGTACCTAATGACACCTATGCTCCAAATGTCAAACTGTTGGCTGTAGTCGTAGGAACTGATAACTTCAGGGGCTGCCAACCAAGCAGAAAAAACAGTATTAATAATAGAAAAAAAAAAACTTTTAAATGCTTAAACACAAAGCATGAAGAATGTGCTGATGTGGTATAATTTATTCCCATATGTAAAGAGGAACCAACAGCAGATGTTTAAATGAATAATGTACAAACCTTAACAATTCATGCTGCTGTGTCCTCACTTTTATCATTCAGCTGTTAAGGGGGTGGTGACATTGTGACATTAGCTGTATGATTAAACTCACTATTCTTTTTCGCCACAATAAGTTATTAAAGCAGTATTCACAACACAGACTTAAAGTACTACAAGACACCGTAGGAACTTTTCTTTCTCTCCCAGATGTAAGTGTAGGACATAAGAAAACACATTTTTTGACAAACAGGAGAGCTTCTGTTTGCACATATTAGCTTGAATACATCATACTATGAACAGAATCAACGCCAAAATACTCTAAAACGCGAATTTCCAACCCTATTTATTTATAGCCTAGATCGAAACTTACCAATTATAATCAACTCGCCAATCACTTACTATTATTTCAGTCACACATCAGAAATAAGCTGAGTTGAGGCCCTAGTGATGTTTTATCTGCTATATCCTGGGAGATGCAGTTGTGAGTTCAGAGAAAGATCTATGGTTTTCATTTCCAGCATCAATGGAGGTGACTTACGTAGCCCCAGTAAGGAACAGGAGATACAAACCTTCAGGCAGTGGAACAGGAGATTGACAGAGACTATTCCAGTTGGTTGTGAACTACCAAATCAAAAAGTTTGTGTAGCTGTCAACTCAGTTTTTCATGTTATAGGCAAATCTGGCATGCCCTCTGTCCCACTGCTGTCCCACTGCTGCCATAATCATAACAACAAGCAGAAATTTGACTGTTTGCTTCTCCTGTACTACCCATACTGGTTTTGTTTATCGGTTATCTTGAGGACAACAAGTGGGCCGTGATTACGAAGAGCCATGCTTTTTTATGACAGCTATCTTCACTTTTCCTCTTTTCTTGATGAGGGGACGCAATGTAGCCAAGCATGCAACAAGCAGTTTCCTAGATGAATGAAATCAAGTTCTGGAGGGCATAGAAGAGCGTTCTCTTCGCTGTTGTTGGATGACAGCTGTGATATATCTTGAACAGATAAAATTTTACTATCATAGTGCCACAGCTGCAACTGCAGCAAGCTCTTGGCTGTGCCGATCTGTTGGAAGTTCCTTCCTTGGTAGCAGAAACAGCAGAAGACAGCATGTCGGTACTTCTACCAGCAGCCTGGTATGAGCTTGAGTTGCTATTGAGTGACAGTTTGAGTTAGGGGTGCAACGGCATAGTGGGGCGAGCTGGGGTGTAGATGCGTTCTAAGAGGTTTCTACACCACATACAGGTGTAGTGCTTAAGGACGTGTCTTAGTGGGGTGTTGGCAGTGCTGGGTTAACAGGGAGAGTCAATGATCTTAAAGGTCTTTTCCAATCTAAGTGTTTCTGTGATTCTGGGTAGGTACCAAGATTTGGAGACCTAATTATAATCTCAAGGAGCTTAAAATGGTTAACTTAATGGTTTGATAATATGACAACTGGTGAAACAAGACTTTAAAGGAGATTCTTACCATTACTAATACTGCCAAACTGCCCAAAACCTACAGCATCGTCTCATTTTTAAGCGATTGTTTTGAGAACATTTTAAACTAGCAGTAATTCATACTGTATGCTGTATTCCTGAGAAAACTTACAAACTTTTGTAAGTTTATATCCTAATATACATATCCTACACAAAATAAAATTACTGAATTGGGAAGTTGCTATTACTTGTATACTTCTTTTTATTAATTAACCGGTCTGGTTAGAACATGAATTTCCACAAGTCTCACACAAGAATGGAGCATGCAAGTGACAGAAATAAAAACAAAAGGAAAACATAGGCATAGGAGAGAAAATCAGAAAGGAAAAATGAGGAGCAACTACCAAGGGGTGCAACTAAAACTTAAATAATCTGTAAGTATATGAGTAGTAGGAAGACAATGAACACAGATGCTGGTATTGTATTCAACAAAGAACGCAATTGATAGATGATGCTCAGAAGGCAAATGTATTTAATGTCTTCTTACATCAATCTTAACGAAAATATCAACTGCAAGCAGTGGACAGCACAATCAATATCAATGACAAAGGGGCAAGACCTCAGTTTTTTGCAGAGAAACAAATAGTTAGCAAGTACTTAGGCTGGAAAGTTTAAAATCAGCCGCAACAAATAAAACTCATTCTAGAGTACTTTAAAAACTGCCAAGACTTTTCAGAGCTATTAGTGACTCGAGTGGAAGTCAGATAAAATACTTGAAAACTGAAAAAGGCAATCACGGTACCTATCTGTGGGAGGGTGGAAAAGCTGGCATCAAAGAATTACAGATGTGTCCCATTAATTTTAATTCCCAGGAAAATACTGGAAATAATAAGCACCTAGAAGCAAACACAGAGGTAAGTAACAGCCATTATGCAGCTATCAGGAGTAAATTGCCACACAGCGCAGGCTGGCAGACTTGAGGGTTAGAGGAAGAACACTAAATATCACCTATCTCTATTTCAGTAAGGCTTTTGATACTGTTTCACTTGTCTTTTTTCATAATGCTGTCTACATTTAAATATCACACAAACAATGCATACACGCTTACAAAAAAACACTTTTCAGAGAGTAGTTGTAACTTGTTCATTGTCGAAGTGGAAGGCTGTGTCAAGGAATGTGCTGTAGGTGCCTGTCCTAGGCATGATACCATAACAACTGATGACCTGGATGATCCAAGAGAGAACATGCGTCTTAAATCTGAAGATAGCTTCAAGCCAGGACTGATCGTCAGTGTACTGAAAGACAAACGCCGAATGCAAACACAAGAAGAGCTGGTCAGGCAGCAGCTCCGGGACTGTTGTGAATCACAAGCTGAACGTGAGTTAACAGTTCCCGTGTCACCAGGAAATGCCTCTGCAAAGCTGGATTAGCGTAGAGCTGCCACTCTGGTACAAAATCTCTTTGTGTACACCTGCCCTTTCAACACTCCTCTCCTTGTCGTAGAAACCTGTGTAAACATGCCAGGTGACAAACAGGCCAATGGCCCGATTCCCAGCCCTCACCTCTTGTTCTTCATGTGCACCTCAGAGCCTGTAACTAAATTACAAAGAGACAGTCATCATCTGTGTTTTTTACACAAGCCTAAGGTCTGCAGTACGTACAAAATAATCCTTCCACTCAGACCAGCACTGGTGAGGCTCCAGCTCGATTCTGTGCTCAGGTTTGGAAACCCCCATTTTGACAGAATAGGCACTGAACGAAGCACGGTGAGTCGCAAAGATGGGAAATGTAGGGCGGGACTGAAAAAATTCATCCTGGTTTGTCTAAAGCACAAGAGACCAAGGGAGAAGTGTGATATCAGATTGCTGAAAATAGGAAGGTGGCTACCTGTTCTTCACATCCACAAGGGACGGGGCAGGAAATAATAGCCTGGGAAGAGGAAGCGCAGTTCCACCCTTCGCACCACGCGTAGGCTCCCACCACCTCCCTTAGGTCAGCTACAGCTGTTAGGGGGCTGCGGGTGACTTAACCGAACATTTGTAATGGAAAAAGCGATTAGATCATGGCCTGTAGGTATAAGTTCAAGCTGATCGTTAAACTGAAGGTTCAGGGCAGACAGGAGGAAAAACTTCTAGGAGGAAAATGAAGCACCAGAATTGAACGCCTGGAAAGCTTATGGAGTCTCCATTTCTGGAGGTTCTTAAGTACACTTTGCACAAATATTCATCAGGAATTATTTAAGTATAGCTGCTTCTTTCTTTGGACAGAGAGATAAATCAAATGACTGGAGGTCTCTTTCAGTGTTGAGACTCTATGTTTCTGTCATGATTAGTAAATCAAAAACTAATTTCATCCCATGCAACCCTCTCATTTAAAGAAGTATTTAATACCACTAGTATTTCATCAATCAGAATGTCAGAAGGACTAATTATCTTCCTCCAAAAAGGATTTCTTTTTCGCTTCGGTTTGTTATAAGCAAGCTGTGAAATGCATTGCTGGTATATACCATGGAGGAAAAGAACTTCGTAGAATTAAAAAATTAACATTGCATTGGATAATGAAGCGAAGTATATTATAGCATGCAGTATAAATCAGAAAGGGGTATAAATCTTTACATTATGGTACGTAGAGCATTCGTTGCCCAAATAGGCAATTACAACACCTGAAATTCTGCCTTTGAGGCAGGTTGCATCAGAATTACCTGCGTTCGTGGGGTTTTAACTTCCATTTCAAATAATCAGTGTTGTACACTGGAACAGATACATTGTTTGAGTGGAAATTTCCTAAGGAAAAAATCGGTTTAGAATTTAATCCCATTATTTAGTTGGATATTCCTAAAAGTCTCTGCAGCATGTCATGAGTTACAAGTTAGCTTTACAGAACCGGGGGGTGGCACTGTGCCTCAGGCAGCACTGTTGGCTTCAAAACATGCAGCAACAGAGAAAAAGCTGACCTCATAACAACAGAATACGTTACTTTCACAGAACCTAACTTAGAATAGTGTAAGGAAGGCTTGGGCAGTTTGAAGACATCGTGCAGAATCCAAAACACATGCGGTCTTTGTCGCGATGGGAGCAAAAACCACAACATTGCTTGGTTCAAAAGAGATCGGACACGTGGTACATTTGGTGATCTTCCCTTCACTGCTTTCAGCCATCTGACCAGTCTTACATAGGCTCTGCCCAAATCAAACAAAAGCACAGAGGCTGGCAGGAACATATCCACTGCTTGAAGAAACAGAATAAAACCTGAGAGATGAGGGGTCTGATGGAAGACAAAAGCCTTGTATCCTAACTGCAGCACCAAGGAGGAAGCAGGCTGACACAGGGCAGCATACTGGTTTCGACAGATGATCTGCAAAAACAAAAGAAAGTAGTTAGAAATGGTGGTTCATCTTGTCTATCTACAGAACGCTGGTTGCATTCAGAGATGGGGGGAAAAAAAAGACATTTTTTCCACCAGGCAGTACAAATACATTTTTTCCTTCAAAGCAAATGGTACACGACACGTTTTTAGAGGATTTCAAAATACTTCATTAAACCTGGGAAGCTCTTGACCTGGAGTGTCAAACAAAAGCGAACTTTTGTTTCTAACTGGCACCATGTGGGGACATACTGCAGCAGTACTGCCCAGACAGTGCTAATGAAAGCAAGTATTTCTGGGTACTCTGGTAATTCCCCTGGAGAGCCACTCACTTGCACATGATTCCTCAAAGTTTTTTTCTCAAAAAAGAAGCTGTGCAAAAAGTCTCAGAGGGGGTTGAAATGCACTAAAGAAGGCTTATCCAAATATTTTCAGGCAAGAAGGCTAGAGCTCAGTTCCTCCACAGTGGAGGACTGAGAAAAGGCAATAGCTGAAAGTTTTGGAGGATTAACTAGGGAACTACCTTTAACTCTTGGAAACCCATCAAGTTGAAGATGCTCGACTCTATAAAAGAGCATTGTTCTTGCATTCCAGATGGCCAGCACGCGTGAGGCACTGAAAACTGCCTTTGACTGCTGAAACTGGTTCCCTTCTTGCAGGAACAGGACAGGGACCCCAGTACCTACACCTTTGGCCATCCCTCACCGTGCGCCCACTCCCCATGCTGAAGCAGCTGCTGCCCTGCCTGGCTGCGAAAGGCAACATCCCTCACCTCAGGCAATCTGGGGCTTCGATCTATGGAGACTACAGTGGGGATGGCATTTTAGAGACCAAGAGTGACAAACGAGCTAAAAGAACTTTCAAGAAAATGGAGAACACTGGCTTAAGCTGAGAGCGTACAAGCTGCCTTTCTGCAGAAAACAAGGACCTCATTTTCAGTAGGCATTCTGCAAAACCTCTCTGCTCCAACACCTCTGCTGCACCTCAGACAAACTCAGGTGCCATTTGAACATCCTTAAGCCCTTTGGTTCCTCCCTATTCCCTCACTTCCCCGATCTAGGACTCTTCTTCTTGAATGACAGATGACTTATTAGAAAACAATA
The DNA here is from genome assembly GCF_000710305.1 of Buceros rhinoceros silvestris. NCBI lineage: Eukaryota > Metazoa > Chordata > Aves > Bucerotiformes > Bucerotidae > Buceros > Buceros rhinoceros. Next base: position 20,480 of record NW_010407581.1, on the reverse strand, counting down.
GTACAAAATCCTTACAAGCTGGCAAAAACTACTTAAGAGAATGTTCTTTTCTGATATAGAGCTTTTATAATGAGATAGCTTCTAATCTCACTCGATGGCCTACATTCTGCAATTTACATGAAATGTGATTAATACCCTATTTCCATATTTAAGTCTCTGACAATATTAGTAGTCTTATTTCTACCATCTAAGAAATTTTTAACTGTAATATGAAACTATTACAATCTTTGATTCTCTGAAACTTATCAGGGAAAAAATGTGATAACTAGCACAAAGAAGAGAAAAGTTTAATGATACATAGAAATATCTTTGTTCTCTTGAAGCTATTTTGAAAATATAAAAAGAGGCTAAAATCCTGAATTTATTTTACATTTTGCATCTGGACAAAATTTTTGCATTAAAAAATTCTGAACTGACTAGAGTCTTCTGTTGACAAATCAATAAACAGAAGGAGACGGTTTTTTAACGTTGTCAATAAGACTACGCAAGAAGCCAGGAGAGATTATTTTTCCAGAAAACCTTTGTGAACCCTTCGTCTAGCCACAAGAAAGTACCGCTCGTTATAAATAAATAAATAATTACATAAGGGAGGGACTTATATCTGCTTTACATTGAGCTACTGCAGATAGAAAAAAAAAAGAACAAGCTACATTAGCTTTTGCTTGAGACCTCCTCAATACTTTAACCGCCCTATGAGAGTCATGCTACGACCAACGCCTGTGGGTGTTGGTACCACAGGACAACACATCAGGCAAAGCCCGCCATAACGTCTCTGTGCACCTAACAGATTACTCTGCAAGGTTTTGTCAATCACTAGAAACTACCACAGGTTTAATTAATCAATTAAGGAATGAACAGAGAGCATGGCAGGCAGCCCTGTGGGTAGATGAAAATGAGAGTGGCCGAGAGGAATCCAGGGTACAGCAAGAAAAGAGTACTCTGGAATACACAGTAATGGCTTTATCTTTGTTTGCACTGCCAGGTTATTTTTCTTATTTTTCCTGAGGAAAGGGGTCATAATCCATCCTAGTCCTTCTGGTCTCTGTTCAGACAAAAATTGATGCAATTAAAGCTAGACTGTAGTGCAGTGTAGGAAAGACCCGACTGCGAGTCTCTAGGAAAGTGTCCATGTGCTTTCCAGGAGTGCCTGTCATGCTTTCTGATGTGAGAAGACCACATTAAAAAAAAAAAACTGAGTACTGAAGGGTCTGCAGTGGAGACTTCAGCTTACAAGTCTGAAAAGCAAGCTTCCAGTGTTAAGCAAAAGTCTTCACTAAACATGAAACATCCACGTCTGTGCCACTGAAGACACCTGTGCTATGAAATCTGCCCTGAACAAGCTACATTCCTGTTCTGTATGAACCTAATGCCTTAGTCCCTGCTATGAAGACAGATCTCCCACAGAGTGGAAAAAAAATTACTGCGGGATTAGATGCCACATTTCAATAGTTTTTATTTATGGCCACTTTCCACAAAGTATTCTACAACATGCCCAATTGCTCCATCCATCCACAGACTCACAAATGCATTTGTATCAGTTTCAAACTGACTATAAAGTCAGCGCAAAAGCTCATGAATAAAGAGAAATTCTAGTCAGAAACTGCAGGAAGTTTAAAGCAACTCAAACTGGCTGTAAGAGAATAAAAAGTCAACTACTGTGTGCATTTAGGTCCTGCACAAGGACCTTGAGTTGTCAGTACAAACACACATGACGAAACTGGTCAGCTATGAATGGTATTTTAATAAGAACGCTGTCACGAAGAGGTAGGAAAAGTCATCCATACCTTCCTTCCTTCGGTGACTTCCGAAGATGCCTTTAGTGGAACCAGAAACGCAATGCAGTAAGCGTGGATTTCATTTACTCCGAGATGTTTATGATGATTCTAGTGAAGACAATGAAGTTACTCTGCATTTACACTCGGGTCAGTGGGATCAGAACTGAACTCTAAGTGATCAAAATCAACAGAGCTCATCATCCCACGGAACCACTGCCCAAAAAACTGCAGTAAGCCTCAGGCATGCTATTATCAGCTTACACAATTGCACTGTCAGGTGGGTAAGTTTGAAAAGCAACTACAAACTGCGGTGGATTTAATTTTCACAGGCAAAGGATCCTTTCTTTCAATTAAAAGGACAAGACCATGTCATCTCATCAAAGTTGAAAGTGTTTTGTTCTTTGCTTGTAAAATGCTACACAGAAACATTCTCGCTCTGTATTTTACTAGAATAATTATTTTTATCTGTGACTAGAATGTGAAGAAGATGGAATTTCGATTTTGCTTAAGAATGCCATACAGTGCTTAGCATGCAACACCACCACAGAGCACGAGACTGTCGGTACCACCATTGCAGTTGACGTAACACTGTGAAGTGATTCTCCAAACAGCAGAAAAAGTGGCCACAAATTTATTTAGTTCTTAGTGATGGTAAGTCATAAAAACAGACTAATCCTTCCAAACTCAGCCAGAAGCTTGTCTCAGTGAAGACTAATGGGATTACAAGAATTCTGGCTCAGGAAACTTCTGTTCAAGTAAGGCGAGTGATATGGCATGAACTCACTACAAAGATCTTTCCTTAACTCCACCAACACTGAAAATTTTTTTATGTTTTCAACCTTTTTGTATTTTGATTACAATTTCCTTTCCACAACCTTCCTAAACCCTCGCTCTGTGCATTTCAGAGTGCTAGGATGCTCAGTTAATGGCTCCGAGTTAGTAAAGTGGACACGACACTCCACAGCTTTCCAGCTGAAACAAAACCAGCAGCGAATATGGAAGCTTTGTAACTCGGAACAATATTTTTCTTTTTTTTAGATTACTTGCACTTACTAGTTAGTAAAACAAAACCAGCAGCGAATATGGAAGCTTTGTTAACTCGGAACAATATTTTTCCTTTTTTTAGATTACTTGCAGTTACTAGTTAGTAAAATCTAGCAAAGCAAAGTTCAAGTAGGTAGGTTTTGGCAAAATAGAGTCAAGAAGCACAGAAAAAAAAGGGACTTTGATTTTTCACAGCTGTCATTCAAGATTTCTGGCTGCCCTTCTGCACTCGCAGTAGTCTTACTCCACGTTTGGCAGGAAAACAGGGTGAATGTTCACACTCACCAAGTGCCAAGGCAGCCCGCGATGCTTAAAAGTCAGAACTGGAAGTCGGTACAGCTGTCATTCAAGATTTCTGGCTGCCCTTCTGCACTCGCAGTAGTCTTACTCCACGTTTGGCAGGAAAACAGGGTGAATGTTCACACTCACCAACTGCCAAGGCAGCCCGCGATGCTTAAAAGTCAAAACTGGAAGTCGGGCAGCAAAAGGACTGTATTCTGACTCCCCCAGAACTGGACCAGGCTGTAAGACCCAGGTTTGTAGCCACTACCAACTGCTACCTTGGAGACTCTCAGAGGAGTGCACCAAATGTGCAGCTGAGCCCAAGGGACTGGGGAACAACTGATGAAATACATGGAAAATCTCGGTGTTCGGCAGACAAGAACAAGAAAACAACAGTTCAGACAAGCAAAATGTAATTAGTTGTTGCCTGCTGAGCTGTTTTAAACAGCCTTCCCGTAGTCAGTAACTAGAATGTCCAACCCGAAGCTGTGCCTGACAAATGTCTCAGTGTTAATACCCACATTTCAGGTGACTCTGTCTGACATGGTAACATTCGTATAACTTGTTAGACAGTTTTCAGCACACAAGCCCAAAAAGGACATTCCATTAAAAAATAACTTGTTTCTATCAGCAATATAATTAAAATCTTTAAATAAGGCAATCTATGCTTGAGTAACAACCAACGTTGTAGGCAGTTAGAGGAAACCTACCAATTGACGCTTTCGGTGTATGTGAATAAAATATGGTTTTTAGAAAACAAAAAAACACCTGGAGTAACCATCAAGATAGACACTTGCAAAATGTACACGTATACCTGTGAATACATGTAACTGCACACCGTTAATACCCACATTTCAGGTGACTCTGTCTGACATGGTAACATTCGTATAACTTGTTAGACAGTTTTCAGCACACAAGCCCAAAAAGGACATTCCATTAAAAAATAACTTGTTTCTATCAGCAATATAATTAAAATCTTTAAATAAGGCAATCTATGCTTGAGATTATTACAGTACACAGTAACAACCAACGTTGTAGGCAGTTAGAGGAAACCTACCAATTGATGCTTTCGTTGTATGTGAATAAAATATGGTTTTTAGAAAACAAAAAAACACCTGGAGTAACCATCAAGATAGACACTTGCAAAATGTACACGTATACCTGTGAATACATGTAACTGCACACCCAGCGTAGGTGCCGTTACACTTCAATCACATACCGTTCCTACGCCCTTTGAGATTTTTCGAAAGTGGTGTGCTTTGTGTCTGTCATCCTGCATCGCTACTTGACTGCTCGAGGATTACGTCAGAAGCTATTGCTGAAATTTATTGGGTCCAGTTCTGACATATTATGGAGCTACACACAACGAGCTGCTGACAATTTTTGTTTCCCCCTGTTTAACATTACTGAAGGGCTATATCACCTTTATTAATAAGAAAACATTTCTCCTCTCTTTTTCTACAAGGTTTTTCTAGAAGTAATTCTTCAGTTTTTTCCCCAACAAGCCAGTACAGCTCTGTAACTCTATTTCATCTCCTGAGATGGGATCCTACAGCTGCTGTCCAGGTAGAATTTTGTTTGAAATGCACCACAAGAGACAAACCCCTAAGTTCAAAGCACAAGGAATGGCTCTGCCTAAAATAATCAGATGCAAAGAAAGACCATACGAGAAATACAGCTGGCTGCATGTACACGTAATTTCACTGAGAAATGCACCCCAAAAAAGCCTTTTATCACCTATTTCAATGTATTATTTGATGTGTATCTTTATGTTGTTATACATAAAAAAATACAAAATCCTAAATTACTCTTTTATCTTTCATTTTGTTCCAATGTTTCACAACTTAAGCCTATCATATTACAAGGCTCTTCAGGAGACTTAAATAGTATTAAAATACTACGTTCAGTCTGAAGGGCAAAATACCTGGAAAATTAAGGTCACATAATGTTACAAAACCTAATGGAGTATGGATTTCTGCTTGAAGTACTTCAACCAGAAACTTCAGTAATCTTAAATCTGTCTCTCCTAGATATAATAAGTTTTAAAAGTTTGAATGAATTTCACGGTATGTTTCATACACCCTGTAACGTCTGAGCAGGGCGCAGAGCGTTAAGTTCAGGCTATTCGGCTGCTGCGGGGAAGACAGGCCTTTCCAAGCCAAGGCTCTCCGCAGGACGCTAGGAACAGACAGCTGCAGTCGTGTATTCCGAACTGCAAATACAGCGTCAATTCCTTGCACCATCTTAGTGTTTAAATACACGTAAACACCACAGTAATAACAGGTCTAGGGGTTTGGCATCACAGAATTATTTTGGTTGGAAGACACCGTCAAAATCATTGAGTCGAGCTGTTCACCCTGCACTGCCAGGGTCCCTAAACCATGTCCCTCAGCACCACATTAAACATCTTTTAAATACTTCCAGGGATGGTGACTCCATTTTTCCAACCTAAACCTCCCCTGGTGCAACTAGAGGCCATTTCCTCTCCTCCTATCACTTGTTCCTTGGGAGAAGACACTGATCCCAAGCTCACCTCAACATCCTTTCAGGTAGTTGTGGAGTAAGTATGCTCTGAGTGAGAGTGAGGATGCTTAGAAGATGTCCACAACCATATACAAAAAAGCTCTGACAGTTATTACCGGAATATTTACCTGTCATCTTGGATGATTCTAACACCATCAATTATTTCATGAGGGTACAATGAAGCAGTTAGCTTAAAGCATAACAGAGAACAGCCTAAAACATCTTCAGACTGCAATTTTTTAGAATATATATATTCTGCACTATAAATATTTTTCAATACCTGACCTCTTACGGTCAACACCAGCCAAGAAAAGTCACCACACTACTATTCAGCCCCCAGAAGAGTCGGGAAACAGCACATCTGACAATCTGAGCCCTGCTCAGCACAGGGAAAAGCCTGTGCTACTACATACCCCCCGCAGGCTGCTCAGCAGTGCCTGGTGACAGCACGTGAGCAAGCAGCAGATGTCAGAGCTGTGACTTGGCATCGGGTGTTCTGCTACCTTTCCAGCTAGCAGTCTAAACAGAGAATAAAGCAGGTGTAACTCCATCTCAGAAAGCAGGAACTGTGAAGCAATCTTCTCCAGCCTAGACATTGCCCTGTGGAGGTTAAGTACTTGCCTGGAGGCAGATGAGTGCAAATTCTCAGTTGCACGCATAGCTTATCTTTGCTGTTTGCAGAAATAAAACTTTTCTTCCTCATAGATCACAACCTGCTTCAAAAACCGTAATAAAAGTGTTGTCATTAAATGAAAATCTGAACACCCAGGAGTTAACAACCCTGTGGACAAGTACAAGATGTGCAGAGAGTGAAGGTAAGGGTGGATCCTAGATGGATGACTACAAGAGTAGAAGACTCCACCAGAGGAGTCTATGAGGAGTATTGATACCATTCCCCTCGGTTCTCTTCCCCATATACAGCAGCTATGGGAGGTCACTACCACTGAATGAGGAAAAAACTCATTGCAGTAATTCCTCAAAACCCCAAACACTGTGTATAAACCAAGTTCTGTAGACACCTGGTATTTCACTGACTGCTGTAAGATGTGCAGCTAAAAGACAAATTACCCATGTAACGTGTTACTCCATGTATGCGGTGAGAAGAATTCCAGCGCAGGAACCTGAAGGCATCACCATTCTGTATTCATACAGGGAACGCCTACAAAAACATTACCTTCGGTTACCCACTCAGGTTAGGATGATCACATTAAAATTGTGCTTCAATACATTAAGAGCAATACCTTGAATTTGATTCCAAAATTATGCGGTGATTTTTACATCACGTAACGTTTTTAAATGTTCAATGTTTTACATTTAACACCGAAGTCCAGAGTGGTCCAACTGCAGTTCCTTCGATATTTCAGACAGAATTACTGAATGTAAACTCCAGAAATAAATACAAGTGTTTAAGGAAATACAGGTTCAAATTCTAGCAGCCAGTCACAAATGCATAGAATCTGTTTGGTCAAGTTACTTTGAATTGTCTCCTGCATCATTTATTTCACCCACAAGGTGGAGTCTTTATTCTACGCTTTCTTTCCATAGGAGCCTAGAGAGGACCAGCCTGTCCTTTATAAACAACACTGTCACCTCCAAAGAACAGCGGAGGCCACTGTACAAAGACATGTTTGAATTAATATTCAGAGATTACCAGTATTTCTTCCTTTAAGGTCAAACTTTTACTGATTTTACCACTGAAACAGGAATCACTCTGCAAGTCATGGCCCCCAGTTCAACATTTTTCCAATTCAATTTACTTACGAAATATAAAAGACAAATTGCTGTAGTCACGATGGCAGAAAATCTCTTGGTATTCTGTGTACTGACACTTGGTATTCGCAGTATTAAAGCTTTAAAAATGAAAGCTCTGTAACATGGATACAGCTAGCTTAACTGTAAAACTAGCCTTACTCTTCTCTGATAGTGATCAAACAGCTCGGTCATTCAATATTTATATATTTACATCCAAAGAGCTGAACTTTCAAAGTTATATGAAGTTTGTCATTAAAAATAAAATCTAACATCAGCTAAATATGTGCCTGCCCCAAAAGTATACACTGCATGAAGTTACATACCAGCACATACCTTACACAGGCAAACAGCTGTATCATTACCTATTTAAAATAAATCCTAAAATTACAAGTAATTACAGGTGTAATTACTGTGTCTGTGAAAATGCACTGAAGGTAGCACTAATTAAAATTTAATTATAAATTACACAAACATTTCTTAGATGACAGAAAGGCAGATTTTAGTGCAAGGTCACAAATAAATATATTAAGAGGAGGAAAAACCTAAGCAATCAAACATGCCTTTTTCTCGAGAAGTTCAGTTAACCCTCCGCCTTGTTTTCATCACTGCTCTTTTGTGTTTGGTTTTCTGCCATAAACAAATATAGGCATTCCTTAACTACGCACTTTTTTATCATGATCTGGGAAGGTACTCATTTTTCTTCTACATTAAATAAAAAGGTACACAGGAACACACATGGCTGCATGCAGACGAACACATGCTAAGCTAACTACTTCATGTAAAACAATAAAAAAAGAAATCAAAATTTCAACTATCATTTCAAAGGTTGGCCGTCAAAGACTGGGGGGCTAGGGGGGGGTGGAAGGGGTTCAGAAAACCGTTCCTAGGCTCTTCCCAAGTATATCACATTCATGCATTTTACTTAGATCTTTCTTGGAAATGAAAACTCAGTGTTCTAGAATAGATGCCATTCAGTTTTATACTGCTGTCAACATGCAATGTGAACAGTCATAAAACTCAGAAATCTATCAAAATTTAAGAATACAAACAGGGGACTGTGAATTACATGCACTGTTGTAAGATTGTATTTTGTGAATAGAAATGTCAAGAATAAAAGTTAATTCTCACAGTTACTTCATTTTGCCCATCCAATACAACTTCCTATATTCCTTCTTCAAGCTTGCCGACCATTACGTTATTGTTTCCATAGTTAAAAAATCAGCAAAAAAAAAATAATTATAACATATGCAAGAAAAACATGCTCTCTTGCATAATTGCCTTAGGCATTGGTCTGTGGCAATGAAATGGTTTATTAAAGAATTGTTCTAATATAATTTCCTGCCTTCCCTCTAAACTTCTGTCTTGGCTGACAGTAGATGAAAAGATAAATCATCTCAAGGAAAACCTACAATATTTCTACACCTACATGCTAAAAACACTGAGAAATTAGACAGGTGCAAATGAAGCCTTTTCAGCCCTGGGTAAGGAAGCTGATGAAAACACGTACTGTTCAGGGAAAAGCAGCAAACAAACAAACTAAAAATGAAAAGTTCACTTGGCTGGTCTTTGGTGGCAGGTACAGGAGCAAGGAAGAATCAGCAGCCACTCTACAACCTCGTAGATAACAACTTTAGTCTGAGTTTATATTCTATTACTTGATGAGAATTTATCCTAAAAAAAGTAGCACCTGTCAAATTTATGAGCTTGAAAACTTTCCACTCCTGTAGAAGGTGAAGCTTATAATGTGATGTATCTAAGTATCAAAGATTAAGGAGACAAGCAACGAGGGCCCTTCAGAGCTGAAAGAGACACCTTTTTACCACAGAGATTCATCACGGAGTCCAACAGGACAGTGAGGTGGTTTGAAAATAAACTACAGAAACATTTCTGAGATATGTCAAATAAGAGCTACTTTAAACAATATATTCCAAGTTTTACTGACTGCAAACATGGGTAAAGATAATAGTCCTGGCCCACTTCAATGGGAGCGGATGCCTGGAACTGTCTGAATCATCAAGTCCAATTCCAGGCAGCTGCAGGCAATCACACGAAGGATGCTTACCTCAGAAAATCCATCAAACAATCTAAGCCACATGATGAAAATACCCTATAGGTCAGACAACATTTTTCAAATCCCACAACAAACAGAGCATCTGCTGTAGAAATCAACTAAAACAACCAAAACTATCAAATATAATGGGCCACAGGAAGAAGGAAGCAAGCAATACCCTGTGCTACTGCAACCACTAAAATTTATTAAACAAAATCTCCATTCCTACCGTTCTCTGGTACGACTTCTACTCCCTTCACTTTTCACATTTAAAACTACATTCAAACAAATTGCTCTAATCAAAGCTACAGGCTGTTCCAGCACCATTTATGCACTCGGTATTTTGCGGACACCTTTTGGGAGCAGGAGCCCCCAACCTCGGTGATGATCCAATTGTTCTTGGAGCTCGTGGATGCTCTTCTGAGTATTAATGCATTACACCATCACTTGTTAGCTATTGCTAATTAGCATCTGTAATTAAAAATGATAGACACAAAACATGCTGCTTCTCCAGATGAAAACATTTTGATGTCTAGAGAAATCAAGTGATGTACAAAACTTACGATTTCTTCTCCCAGCTCCATGAAATATTAGGCTAACAGGAATGCTTTTCCCACACCAAAGAAAAATTTACTATATTGCCTTCTTACGAAAGTGAAAACACAGAAGACATTACATACAAGTTGCCGTTTCTTTTTTCTTGAATTATTCAAGAAAAGTACTCCTTTCAGACAATTATTTCTCAGATAAATTCAAGGAATGAAGATCACGTGATTTTGCACACCTCCTGGACAGCAAACAACAGTTTTGGAAGTCTCTGGAAGCTTATGTGAAACTGTAACCTGGCTATTTTCAAGGTAATAATTACCATGTGCCATAAACTTTCTAGAATGAGAAAAGATGTTTCCGTTTTTCCTCCTCTCAATACCGCTAAACAACGTATAAAACTTACACCTTGTTGGAACTATATGCATCAATCATAAAAACCCACTAGTTCTCAACTCGCCCGAGTGTCTATTCATACGTAAAGGGATCACAAACATTCTCACTGGCAATTTTAATAACTAACAATCTTATTTTTATAAAGAAACATATAACTTTTTTCCTAATAAAGACGGTCTTTCTAATTACATACAAAATGATAAATAATTTTTAAAAAAGGAATAAAACAGTGAAGATTTTTTTCAGACTCAACATACTCTTTCTACATGTACACAACAGGAACTAACTGTATGATGAGAAGAAAGGTAATAGCTGAGACATTTCATTATATTAAACCATTCTAGTAAAACAGTAATATAAGAAAGTCTGTTTTCTGAAGGATAAATACATTTTCCGTATGTAATAGATCAAATATTTTAGCTAACAACATGTAACAGTCCATATATGTTAAATGTCTAAGTTGTTTAAATAACAAAAATGACCATTGCACTGTAAACTGTGTATTTACGACATTTGCAATTCAATATGTTCAAATTGAATGGAGAAAAGCACATGGATTTCCGTAAACTGCTAGTTTTAGTTGTACTTCCCGGCACGACTGGCAGACTGTCCCGTCGCTCAGACTTGGGGATGAAGCACAGTGGCTAACCCGGTTTTTAGAAAAAGTGATTTCTCCAGTTTAAGGCCGTTTGTCACCTCTCTGTTGACGTAACCACAGCACATTGCTGACAAACAGGAAAGGCCGGGGCTGCAGAGCCCAGTCCTGAGGTGCGACAGGCTCTTCTCTCATTACCAGAGTTATCGACGGTTTAGCTGTGTTTTCACTGCACTTCAACCACCTTTTATTTTCAAGGGTTCCTCTAGTCGTATTCAGGAATCACTCTGAGTAGTTACCACAATGGTTATTATTTAGAGGACGGGTCTGCTCTGAAGAGCCACAAACACCGCGTTCAACAAGAACTGCTATACGTGTGTCAAGTTTAAATTCCATGCCGTGTGCTGTGCTAATAAAGCGTATCTGCAAAATGCAGAAAAGCTTTTCGACTGCTAGGCCCGTACAGAGCAAAGACCCATTCTATCAACCCTTAGTTAAAATTTTTGTAGGTAGAAGAAGCAAGATATGCAGGCATGCATATTAAATGTCACGCTATGTTACTAGTATTAATTTATTATATATATAATTCAGGTATTTTTCTTTTGACTTCAGTATTAATTATCACTGCACCTGACCAGTGTCAGGCACTGCTTCAGCAATTTTTTATGAGTTAAGAAGTTAGAAGTATTTGGTATAAGGCAACATAATGGACATAAAATTAAGAATTGTACCCAACATAAAAGCTGAGGCGTTAATGATAATGCTGTATATATACAGAAAAGAATAAAATTAACAAATGATATCATAAAGAATATTCAAATGTCCTCAAAAGAAAAAGCTTAATCTAATGAAAGTTTGCGTTGTATTTCTTTGGATAATGACCTATCATTCAAAGCCCACAAGCAACTAACGGGCTACATGCAAATTTTCCGAAGGCTTACAGGATATATTACACCTTCAGACACACAAGCACCCTTTTCCCATTTGTTCTTGCAGCTTGTCAGAAAATGGGAAACAATAAATAGATTTAAAAAAAATTAGATTAACATTCCCACTAGTTCTATCACAAGCAACTAACGGGCTACATGCAAATTTTCCGAAGGCTTACAGGATATATTACACCTTCAGACACACAAGCACCCTTTTCCCATTTGTTCTTGCAGCTTGTCAGAAAATGGGAAACAATAAATAGATTAAAAAAAAATTAGATTAACATCCCCACTGGTTCTAGTCATAATTTTCCTCTTTCACATTACTGAAGACAATGAACCTATTCTGACTTCACCAACATTAGGGGTTTTTATTATAATTACAAAGCTGAAATTGTTCTCCCATGCAAACAGGACTAACTCAGCTACCATTACTGGCATCACAGTTGTTCATGACAAGACCGGATTTCAAGGCTCTCTCAAACAGAAATCAAAGATGATCTCCTCCAAAATACAGTGATATGGATGAACACACTTCAAATCCAACACGACAGAAATTGTAGAAAACATACAAATAATGAAAATCTCTCGGGTTTGAGAGATCTTGTCTTCTCAGCCATTCCAAGAAAGGTAATTTATACATTATGATGTTTCAACTAAAACAAAAAGCCTAGATAAAAATTACAGGACCTGATCCTTCTTCTAGCTCAAGTGAGTGAGATTTGTTTACCTAAATATGCATTAGATTGCAAAATTACAGAATACTAAAATCCTAAAATCCCCCACATTTTGTGGGCTTGGGGATGTTTCAACTAAAACAAAAAGCCTAGATAAAAAGTACAGGACCTGATCCTTCTTCTAGCTCAAGTGAGTGAGATTTGTTTACCTGAATATGCATTAGAATGCAAACTTACAGAATACTAAAATCCTAAAATCCCCCGTTCTAGCTCAAGTGAGTGAGATTTGTTTACCTAAATATGCATTAGATTGCAAAATTACAGAATACTAAAATCCTAAAATCCCCCACATTTTGTGGGCTTGGGCTGTGCAGTAGCATTTTTCAATGTTAATAAAGACAAAGCTGTCAAAGGAGATTTCGCGCGACACGGAAGTTTGCGTCTGGCGTTGAAGGGTGCTCCGCAGCGCACTTGGCACAGAAGGTTGGAATTACGGTAACATAAGATTCAACGTCAGGAATCTCAGCAAACTTCTCATTCATCTCCTGATCCCCAAAAACTTGGGAACTTACTTTAAAGGAAGAAATGTTATTACCAGTTTTCAGATAAACAATACCTCACTGGGCAGCCAGCAACACTTACAGAAATACAAACCCTGAAAAACTGATACAAACACTATTTGGGAGTGATCAGTATTTGCTGATTTTATACACAACTGGGTACTCTACTGCAAAAAGAAGAAGTATGTACAGGAATGAACACGGAGGCCTGTCCTCCGAAAGATATTTGCATAAGAAATGGCAGAGGGAAAAACCTTACACTCCATCTCACTCCCACCTTAACTATCTTATTCTACTAAGTATAACAGCAAAGCTGCCATGAGCAGATGCCAAGGCTGTAATTAATTTTCAGGACTCTTTTGTTTTACTACAGGGAAAGAACGTGAAATAGTTGGGTGAACTAAATTGAGCATCAAGTACATTCAGTTTGCTGATGGCAAATTGATTTTTTCACAGCAGGCTATCAGTACCATTTCAGACGAGCATTCCATTAAGATACAGCATGCATAACTCCTTACAACTTTGAACTACCTTCAGCACAACATTAGGATCAAGGAGCAATCAAGCCTTTAAGGCTATTCTTAAAATTAAAAAATGGGCACTCGACACCATGTTCTCCAGACGGAGTAAAATGAAAACCCAACTCAAAAAGCTTGCTCGTACAGCATTTAAGTTTGCTAACAACATAACCGGCAAGAATTGTTGCATGGCAATTTCAATATGAATTTCCCAGCATTTTCTTCAAAATGTTTTAAACACCTGCTGTCAGTTCTAGATGAAAACCCAGACAATCCCTGTTACTGTTTTTCCAGTGGCTGTCGCCGCAGTGCTCCTCTGACGATGAGGCACAGAGGACACAGCTGGCTTGGCAGTGCAACAGAGTACGGAGAAATACCCTGCCTAGTGCCTGACAGACGGGTACTCTGCACCCTTCAGGGAACTTGTCATGAGGATGGAAGCGGAAATAGAGAAACAGCAAAAAAGAGAACCCTGAGCAATGCTGCACGCCCAGTCCAAACCCTACCAATTTTCACCAAGTCACCCCGCTGAGAGGTCATGTACAACCTACAGCACCTCCTGATTCACAGCAGGAGGCTGGGACGAACCTGGACAGGGTAAATGAGAAGCAGGATTGAACCAGGGAATGCAGAAAACGGTACTGCCCAAACCCGATATTGGCTATATTACATTGA
>NW_010407581.1:1799-5807 GCF_000710305.1 Buceros rhinoceros silvestris | reverse complement strand
AGCAGTGATTGAAGTTGTTCCAGATTAACAAAACTTCAAGTAGCAAACAGTTCATGCTGAATTCCCATTCAAGACAAAAAAAATTTTAAGAAGGTTGAAGTCAGTACTTCCTCTAGGTTCAGTTCAATTAGCTGTACTTACATAAAAATTGGTGGGGAAAATGCTGCCTTGTTTGCTGTTTTTCTTTTGACCTTTCAGATGGGGTTACTGGGCCTCTGCTTAAATCAGAACTTGTAGTTGAAAGCTCAGCCCTTAAATGCTTTCCAGCTTGCTGACAGAAACGATGCTGCGCCCCGTGCAGCAACAGGAACTACCAATTTCTCTTCCTCCTCTATTCTCTCCTGCCCAGTATCACTATCCCTCTCTCTTCCAGTCCTACCCATCCCATATTTTATCTCATGTGTGCCAAAACTTGCTTTTCCATTCCCATCAGGCACCTCCTACTCCCTCCTGTATTCCCATTCTGCCTCTCCTTCATCTTACCTACTAATCAGCTCCATCTTCACAGGGTTCAGACGGTCTTTCCAGTGACGGGTTTTTCCCAGCTCCTTCCTTATCTATCTCTAAACCATGTGCTGAAATCCAGTGCCTCGTCATATCCATCCTCTTGATGCTCTCCCCTGAATGTCTCTAAAAGCATCCAAATTCCACTCCCAGTGGGAGACACCAGAGGTACTGGTCATCTCTATTGCGCCAGTCTAATACTGATCCTGCAAAGATTTAGTAGAGCCCAACATCTCACACCAGAACTAGTGACAGATAGTAGATACATTTAAAGTGATCAGCTGGTAAAAAACACACTCACCAACTTGTAATGACAGAGTTGAACTCAACTGTGAAATAAATAGTTGAAACAGTCTTGTAAGAAAAATGTGTTTAGTTTAAGTGGCCCAAACTAGCACAGAGTGTCGGATTACAATTGAATTTTTGTAATTGCAGGAATTCTGAATTTTTTCACAGTTGATGTAAGAATTTTAGATGGCTTATTATTCTGTGTACTCATGTTTTTTAAAAATGCAAATTTGATGCACAAAATATGCCCACGTGCGAAAATCCATTATTTTTTTCCATCTGAAACAGTTCGGTGAAATATCTAACTGTATGTGAAAACCCAAGGAACAAATGCAACTAACAAATTGCAGCCAGAGTTTCCTCAGTTCTGCTATCCTGGCTAAGATGATGAAACAAACCACTTTTTTTTTAATTGGTTGTTCCTCATTGCTTTCTGTACAGTGCTGCTTTCCCCATGAGATTTAAAATGATAAGTAACTGGGAATTAGGAAGAGAATTAGTCCATTATTCTGTAGCAATGACACAATGATTAATTATATTAGTTCACTGCCCCTTCTGCTTTCAAACCCGGCAGTCATAAAATGAGTTTTGTTCAATATTCCAGAAGGGATACAAGAATTAAATTTATACACTTTAACAAATTCCTGCAGGAAAGCCGTAGTCATCTAAGATAGTAGATGGAGGAATCCTCTAATTTACGATAAAACGCAGATGGCATACCCCATACTGAGCACTGCGCACGTAAGGAAGCTTCCCAAATGATGCAGAAAAAAAGACCATGGGGAGACATGGGTGGAAATAGATCAGGCAAGCCTGAGCTTGTGTGCCTTCCTGGAAAGCTCTCAGAGATATTTCACTGTGTGTATACCTAATGACTTGACTTTCTTTTAGCTAGTTCTTTGTAAATCACCGGGTGTTTTAAACACCCTGAGCATTTTCTAAGCCCTACTGAACATGAAATAAATTAATGGCTGTTAGGGACTAGGGGAGGCAGATGGAGGTCTGAAATCACCGCCGTACCAACACAAATCACCACGTCCTCCATGGCTCGCGGAAGCAATGTATTTTAGAAAAAGCATCTTACTTTTTGAGGAACAACATTTCTGCCACATTTGAGATGTTGGAAAACACTCAGATGCAATCCTACCTTCTCACCACATGCCTCTTGCATGACATTATTACATAAATCAAAATCTTTGCTTTTAATTTACTTCTTTTTTTCCCTCCAGAATTATGAATAATATAAGAGTTCTGGAAATGAAAGGCATTTATAAGCCACAAAACGGCTAAGGCAACAGAAGCAAGACCCTGCAGCTAACCTTCGTGCCTTAGCCCTGACAGGGACACTGCTTACTGTTTCCAGAATATCAAAATAAACTGCCTGCAAAGCATCACTCCCCTGTTTAAATGAATGATACAAACCAAAACAAAGCTTCTATGTGAAGAATGCAAGGCTTTACAGGATCAGGGTCTGCACGTTATGAACTAATTTGATCAAAGAATCTGAATGTTTGTACTGCAGTGTAATCAGGACATAGATACCTTATGGGGAAAGAGGAAAACGTAGCAGTGAAATCGAGGGGTGAATTTATGGCTTGATTTAGTAATTTCAGTAAAATTTAATATTTCACTAAAATAACTCTTGGATGACCTTTTCTGTAATTTCCGGATAAACTGGATTCTTACAGTCAGACAGGGAAAGTTAGCAATACATATTACCTCAGAATAATATCAAAATTAAACCTGTGCTTTACCACAAATTCAGCTCATATGGAAAACAGACATAACTGTTAAATAGGAGAGAATACCAAAGTCTTCAGCTACCAAGCCAGGAAAAACTAGATAGTTAAAATTTACTCATTTTAAGATAAATTAACTTTGTATTTTTCAACTCCTTTAAAATAAATTGCGTGACACACATAAATCGCATTTGACACAAACTCAGAGCAGTACAAAAAACCCACCACCTCCCTCACACCCCCGGGCAATGCAAGCTGCATGTGCTCCTTCAACAGGCACTGCCCCCTGCTCTGACCCACCAGCGTGTTCCTTTATCGCTGTAATTTGGGGTTGTTCCTTGGTAGCCAGGCCCAGTACTGTGTATTCATAAATTCTGGCCTGTTCATAAAATTCTGTGGGAGTAGTTGAACAGTAAGAGTTACTGCCTGGCCTGCCTGTAACAACGGCTTAATCCTTGGCATCAGACTAACTCAGACCCAGACAGGTTTATCTTGGGGAAAAAAACATGCAATATTCTTAAGTACTGGTATTTCTAATATATATAGTGCTATTCTTAAATTATGACATCTGTTAAGAACATCACATATAAGTCTACTTCACCTAATTACTTGTTTCCCCAAAGTTACTCGTCGCTGGAGACGGTAGAGCCAGTGGGTGCACCTCATAGCAACGCTTATGCCAGCAGTCAGCTTCCAGCTCAAGCAGCAGCACCTCTGGGGATTAGAACAGTGAAAGTTACATTCAAGCAGTAACTTTACATTTTCTTTTCTGAATTTTCCAATACTCTTTCCATGCCAAAAATATTGTCATTTCACTTTCATAGATACGATTTTCTGAAGTACCTAATTGAAATGTATTTGATTTTCCATTAAAATCAAAGGGAAAAGGTTCTAATTTAAAAAGTACTTTTTATTCTGCTCATTATACATTATGAAATAAGAATCTGAAGTTGCTGTAATCTTCCAGACAAAAAAGGATCTTAAAAAAAAGAATGGCTTATAAGTATATTTAAATTCCTAGTATTTGCTATCCCTAGGAGTTTGGGATTTTATTTTATTACTTAAGCTACCTCTCTCTCCTGCCCTTTCAGGCATCCTTTCCAGATTACTTCAGTTTCAGTCTGAGAAAAAAATACTTCACACCAAGTGGAGCCCGAGGTGACAGTGAGCGACTCAGGTACGTCTGAGAAAGGCCACTTGCACTAGTAAGGTCATACATGACGTGCCAGCTACAGAAGAAAAATTGCTTGTCTGACCACTGTGGGTTGTGAATCAAGAGCAGCTCTTCTAAGACACCTACAATGCAGACTCACGTCCGGACTCCCAGCTGCCAAACAGGTGCGCTATTTGTGGCCTGTTTGCCCACCCCCACCCCGACAGTGAGCCCAGAGCAGGCTCACACTGCCACACGACAGTCATCTGGGGGAAGAGCAAGGGGCCTTCACATGGGGCGGGTGATAACAAAATACGTGACCGA
>NW_010407581.1:0-1781 GCF_000710305.1 Buceros rhinoceros silvestris | reverse complement strand
CCCCCGATGATGGCGCCCGGGGCGGCCTCCCCCCGCCACACGACAGTCATCTGGGGTAAGAGCAAGGGGCCTTCACATGGGGCGGGTGATAACAAAATACGTAACCGAATCTAATGCAGGGCTGGTTTCAGGGGGGGTTGCCCTTGTCCCTCGCCAGCTGTCTGACTGGTTAACTGCCTTTTGGGGTCAGTTAGAGCAGGATTGCTTTTCAGAAGTAATCGCACACATACAGTGTGCAAACTCTTTTTATAAACAGAAGTAATCCCTCTATTCAAACCTGAGATGTTTTAATATAACCTTTCCAAGCCCTTCTGGTAGTTGCTCCCAGCCTGCATGTGCTGTAATCCACCTTCATTGTGTCTGGGCTGAGCTGACCTGGCTTGCTCACAGTCTCAAACAGGTCCATCATTTGTGTGTTCCTTTGGTAGCCTCTACAGAGAAGCCACACTGAATTGTCTCTGTGTTCCTTCCACTGAAAGGTTCGAGTTGAAATTGTCTGCGTACCTTGCCAGGAAACTCGAGCCCACAAAAGTAAATAGCCCTGTCAAATAAAGGGCATCAGTTAACAAGAGAATAAGCATTCAGCATTGTGACTGTACGACAAAAATAGCGACACTAAGAGAAAAAAAACACATCAAAGCCTCCTCATACAGAAAATGATACTTTCTCAAGCTGCATTTCATTTTTTAGTTCAAAATGTTAAGTGCAAGTAAGAGCCACGTATGAAGAAAGGAACCACTGTGAAAGCTGCTGTGCCTCTCTCAGTCAGTACAAGACAATCTCGACCTTCATGTCATAACAGGAAACCAAAGTCCCTGAAAGGAGGCATTGTTTCAAACGCCAGACGTTTTTTCAAGGGTGAGAAATGCCTGTTAAAGACTAGGTCGAAACCCCTGAGGTCACACTACATTTGACATGTGACATCTAAACTTCTCCATCTGAAAGGGGAATTTTAGGAAGCTCTCGCTCCTCTGTGCTGCTTAGCTGTGCTTTGAACAGAATCCAGCCTAAGTGTGTACTAATGGAAAGTTCACGGGAAAGCTTTACACGTGGCTTTAGATATCCTTGGCTGGTTACCTAAATATTTATCTAGTGAGGTGTGACTGTACCTGCTTCTCTCCTTAGGGCCTGGAGAAAGTTATTTATGGCTGGGATAGGTATGGCTTTAAATACATAGTAGATAAAGTGCCACCAGCTGCCACTGCCACTGCCACCTCCCCCTGCCACCCCCCATCAATAGCAGCTCCAGAGGAAACAGTTAACAGAGACGTAAAATCCCCCCCGCCGCCCCCTGCCACTGCCACCTCCCCCTGCCACCCCCCATCAATAGCAGCTCCAGAGGAAACAGGTAACAGAGACGTAAAATGATGTCTTTTGTCATACAGCAGTGTGATTCCAGTAAGAGCCCGCGTACAGATGCACAGAAACATTTATCTCCTTCACAGTCCTGAGCATAGTAAGGTTATCAAGTGCCTTTAAGTAACTGCCATGACAGTTACAATGTGACATTAAGAGCTGCAGCATCACTGACAACAGGTGAAACTCAGGTGGCATTATTTAGGCAGAGACAGAGCAGTAAATGTCTAAATTTTTTCAGACAGCCTGACTTCTCAGATCTTGTAGAGTGCTGCACTTGTATTTATTTCTCAATGCAGGTTCACTCAGGGGCAAGAAAATGTCATAGCAAAGGGCAAATACTAGCAGCACAGGAAAATGGCAAGATCCTGGCCTGCACCCTCGACATTAATTTTACCATCTCTTTAGTGACTGGGATCCTCTAG
>NW_010407580.1:13020-18341 GCF_000710305.1 Buceros rhinoceros silvestris | reverse complement strand
CCCAAACCTTCATCTGCGAAGCCAAGCCATGCTGCTGCTGCTGATTTGTTAATGTGATCCTGACATGCTGCCTTTCCAGCTGTTGTCTCACGTTGCCATAAGAACTGCACCACCAAGCCTCGTCTAATACACAGGATACCTGCTTCCCCTCCCTGACAAAGCTAGAAATAGTTGTAGGACTCTGAAAAGCTTGATGGCTCTTGCACATGTGAAGCGGAGGAAGACATGGCTGTATTTGGTCCAAGCAATACACAGTGATGAGTGACAGGTTTAACCTGCTTTTTGTCCATGCTATTGGGTGCACATTTAATTTACATGAACCATCGAATGCTGAGGTTATTGATGTGTCCTGTTAGCCTTACACCATAAATGATTTTTCTAGATGCCCAGAAAAGGGCATCTGCATGTTATGATGGATTTAAAGAGCAGAAATACTCTTGACACAACCTCAGGTTTTTTGCTTTGGTCCTCTCAGATAATCTATGCCCTTGAGCTTCTGGGTATCAAACCAAGTGTTTATTTTTGGGATTAATTAGCAAATAATCACTTGGGAGAGAGGACAGACCTTCTCTATTACCTCTGGGAGCCTTCTCCCCTTCCTGCTGGAATGACACCGCCCTGGCTGCTTGCTTTCATAACTCATAGCTTAAATAACATAGAAAAGTGATTTCAAATGGGTCCTATTCAAATCGTCCACTAGTTCCTCTGATGCTCTGTTTCCCCCAAATGGAGCTTTTCCTGCTGCCTTCACAAAGCCTGAAGGCAGCAGGACCTCTTTGGTCCAGCCCAGCAAGGGCCACTGAGCCAGACCAAGGAAGCAGTGTCAGCACCCAGCACAGCTCTGGCAGCCTCCTGGCTCCCCTCAGATAACAGCAATACTCATTTCTCACAGTGTTTCCACAAATTTTCCTTGCCTGTTCTAAAATTACAGCTTTAGCCAAAAAACCTCTTTAGTGTCATTTGCCTGCGGTGGAGTGTTTGGGCCATCAACAGCTAATACTGCGCTCTGGTAGAAAAGAGGAATAATTACAATTCCTCTTCAGATCAATGATATTTACTTGTTGCTAAATATGTACATGCTTTACACCTTTAAAGGACCTTAAGTAATCATTTTCTAGGCAGAACAGAAAATCCATTTCCATTAGTTTCCAAAGGATGTGTGTAGGACGATCACTTCCATAAATTCACCTTTTCAGAGTCACTGGGTAACCCAGAATTTACGCAAGCGCAGGTCAACCAAATCATTCAGTATTTATATGCCCCTTCTCAAGCTCCAGGGAAGTGGAGTAAAATGCTAAAAATAAAGTGCACATGTTGTAATACAGAGAAGATTTAGAGATGGAACTATTCTGACAGCCCAAAATAAAATGCTTTATGCATAAGATCTCAAAGGCTAGGTCCGTACCTAAATCACATATTGATTTAACTCACTGTATACTAGTTATATAAGCTTTGGAATGACGTATGCCTGATCAATGTGTTTTAGAAATGAATCTCTGTCTGACTTAATCATTTAGGCAAGTGAAAAAGTCACATAAATATCCCAACATTTTTACTTTATAGGACAATAAACCAATTTCCAATCAAATTTGTAAGCAAACAGCATTATTTGTTTCCAAGAAATATCAATATTAATGTATTTTTCAAAGACAATCTGAAAACAGACTTCAAAAATGATTAACTGTTATCTATTAAACAACAGACACTATATTGATACATGAGTATAGAAACAAGATGATCAGAGATACAGAGTGGAACGCAACACCCCTTTGTGATGTCAAGGGATGTAGCACTGTACTGAAAAAAATTGGATTCGGCATCTCAGACAGATGAGAAAGTTGGATGTATTTGATACTTCACTCCTTTGAAGTGCTAACAGTGACTGTACACTTGAGTGCAGGAGGGTGCCCTGTTTCAGCACAAACACACTGGCCCTGAAACGGTGGGGGAGAAATTAATACTTCCACCTGTACACACAGATCTCACGGTGTTTTAAAACCGAGGACTTTTCGCAGGCTAAAGTTGGGAAACCAAGACACAGAAAGGAAAAATGACCCCCTGAGAGACACAAGGCAAGCACAGGTACCAATGCTGGAGTGGGAGCTCAAGGACTGATTCTGACCTGGCTTAGGGTTGGGTCAGCCACAAACACACTCCTTAGCTTTGTCTTAATTTTGGGGGCAGTTCAACCAAAAGGTAAAGATTTGACTCACTGTTGCAGCTTCTCTGGGTGGCCTCAGCAATAAAAAAAATGTTGCCAACACCATTCACAGGTCATTTCCGGCAGCATGGAAGCAAGCTCTGCTCCCAGAAGAGCATCACCCTCACCCAGCAGAACACGAACCTCAGCATAGCCCCATGGCCAAGTCCACAATGATACTCTCCAAATAAAAATTGGGCAAAGCAGATTGCTGCAGCCTCAGAGGATTCCCTGTGAAAGCGTATAGTAACAAGAAGGGAAGTGACTTACCATACAGGACTGTAATGAGTGACACGGGCATGACCAGGATACCCACCAGCATGTCTGCCACCGCCAAGGACATCAGGAAGAAGTTTGTAGCATTCTGCAACTTCTTCTCCAAGGACACAGCCATAATTACCAATATGTTCCCCCCAATGGTCAGCAGGATGACAACCAAGATCAGGAGGGCTGGCCAGTTCTTCTCCCTCACGGACATTCGAGAGACTTCACCCTTCTCAGAGGCATTAAGAGGATCAGATGTAGGAAAACTCTGATTCAGAGTCAAATTGCTGCTTAAGGACCAAGCCATCAGACCACCATGCAAACTAAAATCCAGTGAAACAGACACTGCTGTTAAGCTGAGTAATATTCCAGTGCTACTTAAAGTGCTCATCATCCGGGACTGTTTTTTCTGTCTCTTAACTGTTCCTCAGAGATGATCTCTTTTCCAAATTGTGGGTCCAAGGCAGATGCCAAACTTCACAAAACCTGAGCCAGAAAATCTTTTGATCTTCCATAGTGAAATAAACCTTACAGAAGTTAGTGTGGAGCTCTTCTAGTTTCCTTGGGTGTGGTGGACGCTGACCACTGACGAGCCACCTTGAGGGAAAGGAGACTTTGCAATCTCCAGCTGGTTTCCAGGTCCACCATTCTGAAAAGGAAAGGAAAAGTATATTCTTCACTGGAATCATAGCATACACATCACCTTCTTTACCCCCAGACAAATGACATTCTTATTCTCTTCCTTCCTGCTGGCTAGGATGTTCTCCAGACTGCAAATAATTTATCTTACGGGTGCAGACTATGCCTACAGTTACGGGAGAGAGAATCACATCAGTGTGCTCTGGCTGGTTAAAAGCTGATTATTCCTAATTAAATGTTTTGTGGAATCTGCAAAAGCAAGTCTAAAAAGCAGAATATGTTTCGACTGATAGCCACTTCACAGATACTCTGCTGCTGTGTAAAATTGGAATTGCACGAAATTCCAACCAATCCAGACAGCGCCGCCGAAGCACCGTGTAAACCACCACCTTAAATAGAAATGTTTGGATATATTTTGCATATCCTGAGACAAAAGACAGGTGATGAAAAAAACACTCAGTTGTTAATGACTAACTCCCCTAAAATAATGAAGACTACAGTTTGTTTTTTACTGGGAAATAAATGATGGATAAGATGCAACATATATATTGGGTAACATTATATGATGCTATGCTACAAATCTCACCAAACAAACAAATAACAGAGAAAAGAGAAGAGAAAGGAAAGACTTTTATAAAAGTTGAGCAGTTATTTCCGCTCCTCTTCACCTGTTTTTGTGCTTCAGTGCTTCAGCGCTGGTCAGTAAGCCCAGAGTCACCAGTGTGCTGCCCGGGACTGCTGCCCAGCATGTGCGAGTATCAGCACCCTCGTCATACACAAAGTTGGTGCAATAGATTTCCTCAGAGTATCTCACGTGATTTACGCTTTCCCACGAATTAGCTGACAGTGAAAGCAAGTCAGGTTACATCCCCTGACTGTCCATGCAATACAGGCCAGAAAACATCGCTGCCTCTAAGGAGTCCGTTAGCCTCATGCATCGAGCCAATCCAGCAAATTAAATGTTCTCTGAACTTCAGGCACATGGCTGCACCCCCTGAGGCTAAGGGCATGTGCTCCCGGTCCTGACTAAACCTCCTCCTCAGGAACTTTGCTTTCCATTGCATCACAGTCAGGATCCTAACAACCACATACAGCACATGACTAAGAGCACTGAAAGAAAGCAGTTAGTCAAACAAGAAAAAACAAGACAAAACAGAAACCAAAAACAGTATACAGAAACCAATCAGTTGGTAGAATAAAATTAATACATGTAACTTATTTTGAGCATGTCCTCAATTTTATGTGTAGTCCACAGGAAGACAGAGTTTTCTATCACTGTTAAATAACTGAACAAAACCCAGGTTTTAGCCCTTGAATACAATGTGGCACCCATGACACAAGAATTTGCTATGAAAGGATGAAAAGGTAAATGTAATTCATGGGATTACATTAGATTTTGTGTAAAATAAGAAGCACTCAGAGTCCTATAATAAAATGTTTAACATTCATGGAGGTTTTGGAAACTTACTAATGGGCTTTGCGCACAAAAGCATTTCTTGAATGAGCAGTGCATGCAATGAACCCAGATTCGCTTCTGCATTATAGTTAATTATTCCCAAAGGGTCTCTAAACCTCCTATTTAGGAAGAAGTTTCGCACTATGTGCACAGAAAATAATTTTGCAGCTGCACGTGCAGATGAATTAACAAGTAGTTACTGGACCATTTATTTTTCCAACTTCACTTGTCTAAAAAAAGTCCCTAGAAAGTTTCAAAATATTTCAGAGTAATTCTTTCAAAACACAGCTTTTACTTTAAAGCTGTGAACACTATTAACCATTTTTCCAAATCACCTTTCCGCAGCGAAGGACCTGCCAGGCAGCTTTGTGGCACTTGAACTTTGCCGTGTCCATTGAATTCAGTGGGAATTTTGGGGTCTAAAGAAACTCTCTCTCTCTGGCTCCACGACTCCCGAGAACTGATGGTGCCGCAATAACACTTCGGCAGGATGAGCAGAAACTTCATGCCCAAACATAAAGTCATAGTCAGACAGCAGAGCGTCCAGCCTTGGTCTTATTTCTTCTCAGGTCGGAGCTCTTGGAGGTTTTGAAGAAGGTGACACTTGCACCACTCTCGCCATAGATATGAATGAACTCAATGTTCTTGGCACGTTCTAGTTGGCGTTGCTGAAGGAATGTGTGCAGTGAGATGCCTCAGAACTAAGATTTCTTAATTGAAAATTAAGCCCATTAGTAACTGCTCAGGACTGAATTCAGCAGG
>NW_010407580.1:0-12929 GCF_000710305.1 Buceros rhinoceros silvestris | reverse complement strand
AGGACCGTTCTCTTGCATTTCACAAATACACTCGCAATATCATTTTCTTTCATGAACACAGAATCAAAAAAATCAGGAGGCAGAATTATCGCTTGCTTTTTCTTCAGTTTTATTATGAAAATGTATGTTATTTGGCTACTAATGTACTGCAAAGCACGGGATTCCAAAATTATACTAGTAACCAAATACAATTTGCTTTGAATTGAATTATCCTCAGGAGATAAATCAGTTTTGTTGGGAAGGTCTAAGAAAGGCAAAACTTCAAAAGACTTCAAAATTCATTTGCTTGCTCTAAAAAAGCAGTTTTTCATACAGAGACAGACTCTGAGCAAAATGCTTTCTACACAAAGTAGATTCTGCAAATCTGGTACACATTAATTCTCAGCAAGAAAATTAGTTTTCTCTGAAGTCTAACAGATTTCTCAATAATCCTCCCCCCACACTCCTGACAGTAGTTAAAAATGTACATGTTTTACATGCAAGTGTAAAATTATGCCACGATATTGAGAAATTAAATTTTTTTAATTAGGACTATAATAGTAAAAATTAATGTCTCCACATGAGACTCCAAATTCCATATTTGCTACTGGAAGAAATTATGATTTCTTTTAAACCGTGGCCCATTCACCTGTCTATTACTTGAGTGACTCATGAAGAGATCCACGACTATTTTCATGCCAATACAGAACTAAGAAAAGAAAAGGAAATCATAAAGACACTTAAAAAAGCATTTTCTAGGTGCACTTATGGAAATGCAATATCTGAAATAACTGGGTACATAGTTGTGTAGAAAAACAGTGATGACACTGTCAGGAGCTCTGCCTTATCCTATATCCTTCAAATTCCTGGTTTAGATGATCAAAGATGTTGGCACTGCTCTGTATGTCACCTTGTCCTCGGCGGTGGCCAGAAAGACGTTGGAAGCCCTCATTCTTGCTGGCATCAACAGCCACCCCTGGGTGCAACCAGGTACTGGCACCTGGGAAATGGAGGAAGAAGAGCTGCACTCTCAGACCAGGATGACATCATTGCTCATTCTGACGTTCCCTGAATTCGACCATCAGCAGGTCTGGCATCAACAGTAATGGACCTTCACCTCTTACCTTCGCGTAAACAGAAACATCACATGATGGAGAAGTGACTCTTAGGTCTGAAACAATGCTTCTGGTTTTGTTCTACCACAATTCTGTGAAAAATGCCATGCCAGAGTCCTTATCAAGTGTCATTGTCCCCCTTTTTTCTACAATGACTCTATTGTTTTATTTTCAGCTCTCACTGCCTGGAGAATCATTGTTTTTCGTCCCCAAACAGCATCAGTGGCAGGAAACACCTTGGAGAGGACATCACAACAATGAAGGTTTTCACAGTGATACAGATATTATGCAAGATTATAATGGTTAAAAAAATATCTCTGAACTGTCTTAAAATCAGTAGATGAAGCATATGGATATTCATTTTGAAAAATGATACGTGGGAATTTGACTACAGCAATGCTCAAGATTGGGCTCCACCATCAGAATTAACCATCCTATTGCTTCATTAATACTTCCATTAGTATTTTACATGGATTCTGGCTTCAAGTCATCAGCTTTCTTTTTCACTGCATCCCTCAGTCTCCGCAAGGTAGAACTTTATGACTTATTCCTTCAGCTACAGTCTTCTAAGCACATCACTGTACCAGAAAAATAATTCACATTTTATTCATGATTTCTGCATATATATAAGAAATATCTCCATAATTTTAAACTAAAACCTGTGCCTACCACAGATTTTTTTCCAACAGGTAATGTAAAAGCACACATACTGAATTTTGTGGTCAACCATCAATTCCAGTTCAATCTACTACTGACAGTTGTTAAAATTATAATTTACACATTCACCAAAGCCAAGTTCTTGTCTACGCCACTCTTGCTTTTTGATGGAGGTAAGTAATGAGTTCTTCTGGCACCTTGTCTCCCTTTGGTCTTTAAGCCCAGTTTAGAATAACCTGAAGCTAGAAAAACATTTTCATTTCTCTTCTATCAATCAAGAACACATGAATTATTTAAAGTAAGAGTTTGGTACTCTGAAATTTTCAAATATTCCAGAAGGTTAAGTCAAAGGGAAACAAAAGCTTCAGTGGTTTGCAAACCTGTACTGGTCAGGCACTGGGGCATTCACAGACCTTTGGGAATGTTTACCACTATACTCCCGTTAAATTTAAAAATGAACAAACCTTTCTTAAATAAACACAATCATATTTTTCCTTCAAAATAAATGCATTCGTCTTTAGTTGTTTTACACTTCAAAGCTCAGAACACTTTTTCCTGGAGAAAATCAGCCACTTGCTGAGAACTCGAGATGTTCCCCAGCTAGCATCCTGCCTCTCCTGGACAGACTGCAGAGCTCCTGCACGTTTGTAAATAATTTAATAACTCTCTGGGACTCATAGCCTGAATGGTAACAATATGCATTTGAAATTGGGTAGGAAATCAAGGATTGTCTGTTCAGTCCCAAAAAGGATCTGAGTCTCAGGCAGACTCAGAGAGGAGAGTAACACATTAACTCAAGGTAAGTCTTGCTGCAAAACCCAGAAGTACTTAATGATCACCAGTGGTGACTTTCACCCATTCCATCCCCATAAGAAAAACAAGCAATATCCAGCAGCTTGTCGAAGGCACAAAGGCCGTAGGAGAGCATAAGAGATTGCTTTTCTCCTAAACCATCATCTTAAATTCAAGGCTATGAGTTGCAGTCACTTTTCATTCATAAACAGATGAAAGCCAACAAGTTGTTAAAGATCAATAAAACCCCAAAGTTTTTACTTCAGCCTCGGCTTTGGTGGTGAACCTCCATAAAGGTAAAAATAAATCTGAAGCTGAGTAAACTGAACTGCGATTTTTGACAGAACACAGTCACAGATACTTCGCAACTATCTGAGCCAGAGAGTCAGCCACCGTAAATTGTTGTATCTCCATGAAGCCCTTTGCAGTAATTTTGTATAATAGGATACACAGTTTAGGCTCAAGAAGGCAGATTTAAGGCTTCATTCTTCAGTCTAAACTCTCTATTTCCTGCTATTTGCATCTTTACTAATATTTTTTTAATGCATTGCCAGATTAAGTTTCACTTTTCTTTGGAACAGAAGGTTGCTTTAAAATACAGCTTTTCATGACACCCTTGAAAGGGCCCTTTTAGTTCTAGTGACTGAATAAAACTGTATTTTTATCTTTATGGAATTCTGCATTTTAGGCACTTTCATCTTTCTCCTTTTTGTAGCAGCATTAAGATGCATCCCTATTTCTGTGCAGATCTATTTTTAAACTGTGTGTGAATGCAGCGAGTCCTACAGAGGCCACCAAGGCGATTGGGGCTGAAACACTTTAAATACTGGGTTTGATTCAGCACCAGATTTGCTTCAGCCCAGAAAAAAAGGTGTTGAACAGGGATGTATTTGACATATACAGCTACCTCCTGCTGGTGCTTACAGAGAAGGCAGCGAGACTTTTCCAAGAGCTGCAGAGCAAAATGACAAGAAGCAACTGTCACAGTGAAAGAGCTAAAGAAATCATGTATAAAATAGGAAAAGAAGAGATAAAACAAATCACAGTGAGGGTGGTCAGACAAGGGAAGAGGGTCACAGAGAGACTGCCAGATCTCCATCCTTGGAGATGCTCCAAACACAGCTGGGGCTTAGCCTCAGACTTGAACGTCAGTCCTTCCTTGAGCACGGGGTTGGTGTAGAGACCTTCTAGAGGTCTCTTCCAGCCTAAATTACTCTATGATTGGATCAGGAATGTGCTTCTGAGAAAAGCTATCCAACCTGGGGCTGGTTTTGAACTCCTATCCGTGGATATACACGGTATACTTGTCCCTGCTATTCAGGCTCAAGGTAAGACCAGCCCATTCTGTCCCCTATCGTTTCCCAAAGGCCAGAAATAAAACTGCATGCCCAGGTGGGAGAGCACAACCACGAGGACTCCAGTCAGCATGACATGGGGACCAGGACCCTACAGCTGCACCAACACACGCCCCTATCACGCCACGGAGATGCACAGAGCGATGCCGAGTCCTCACCTCTGGTCACCTGTTGAGGTCACAGGTGAGGAACCTACAGTTCAAGCGTGTTCTGAAAAGTGGCAGCTGTAGAAAGATCCAATGCGTTTTCCTAACTTGGTAGCACTGGGAAATTTTCCTGTCCTGAAAGCAATCCATGTGCTATCAACGCAGGGACACGTTTTCCCAATAGTTTCAGAGGGAAAAGAAAAATCAAAACCTAATGATTAATCTGCGGATGCCCCCTTCAAAATTAACTGCAGATGCAGTCCAGAGAAGTGTTTACACCTAATTTTAAATATTTAAATACTTTCCAGAGCCACTTTTGAACTGGGGACCATATTATTAGCACTTTGATTGGGAACTTTCCTTCCAAGGAAGTATTCAAT
This sequence comes from Buceros rhinoceros silvestris, assembly GCF_000710305.1. Lineage (NCBI taxonomy): Eukaryota > Metazoa > Chordata > Aves > Bucerotiformes > Bucerotidae > Buceros > Buceros rhinoceros. The sequence continues at coordinate 8,505 of NW_010407580.1, read as the reverse complement.
ACTTCCTCTTCAGTTTCACAAGAAATTCTGGAAGTTTTCCCAGCAGGTACTGGAGATAAATCACTGTAAAAAACACTTAATAAACTTCAGGGAAACCTCCCCAAACTCAGATTTTACTACTTTTTTAATTCCAATACAGAAAATACCCACTTAATTACTTGCAGACTAAAAAAGAATATTTCATTTTTTTTACAGAAGGAGGAAAATGGATTTTCTCAAGCATAAGCTCAGGTAAAGATATTTCGTAGGGTCATAATAATAAATCACTACCATTCTGTCCAAAACTAAATAGCATTAACTTCCCTCTCTGTATCTTCCCTCATACTGAGCCAGAAAGGCATTAATTTCTTTTCCAGGCATTTCAAGGCAGTACAAGCACACAGATCTTAATCTGCCTCTGGCAGCAAGACTAGCATCCTTATTTTTCATTTTCTCTTGGTGGAGAAGCACCTGGGAACCTCACAAGAAGATGCAGATACTCTGCCACTCCCTGCAATGATAAATTTGCTCTCTCAGCTCAGACACACAGAAGCAGAACACTACCACAGAATAAATCTGAGTTTCATCACATACTACCCTAACTTCTTGGAATGATTAGTTGTTCCTATTTTCTGTATGTAGTTATCATTCCAAAGTGTCTTTGTTTTTTTCTTTAAAGAACAATGTCCTCGGTGGCTGATATTCATCTTTTAAAAAGACCAGCTGAGCATCCCTCAGCCTTCTTGGCAGGTGTATTTTGGGATCCGTATTATTTTGGGATCCGTATTATTTTGGGGGATGTTTACCTGCCACTGTGTGTGGAGTTAATCATGCATGAAAGTCCGGATTTTGCTTCATCCCTATTGATAAATAACTGAAAGCATTCAATACCAGCATTAAAAAGTCAACCCTTGCTAGAGACATTGTGTGTATTTGCTCCCTGGCACGTGGAGGTTTGAGAGTCTGCATGATCCCCCAAGGCTGCTCCTGTGGCTGTAAAACCCCACTTCTGCCATCGCAGAGGTGACATTCCCTTGGTCCCTTTTTAATGCAGCCATATGATATGGTAAACATCTAATGTAACGCTGGTGGAAAATCTTATGGGGTAGGATTTTTATCCTCAGCTTTTCAGGATACTTGTGGTAAAGGGCTACTAAACTCTTCCTCACTCACAAGAAAACAAGCTTTTCTCTCCAGTGCTTTGCATGACAGCTCTTTGTTCACAGGTCTGGAAGGGAGCACTTGCAATGTTTGCTCCCAAAGTAGAATATAACAACAAAAACGCTTGCCTGGCTCTTGTTAGCTAACTTTTGGCAAGTTTTAAAGAAACACCTTTTTAAAAACCAGAAGTGTCCACAATTTTCAGCAGTTTTTGCAGCGCAGTGCTCTAGTCCAGGCGTGGCTGAATATCTTCCTGGTTCTAAGCCACCACATAGACGGCGTTTGTTAGCAGTACGTAAGCACTTGTAGGAAAACACACCTGAATACACGCATGCATCTAAATAAAAAAATAACCATGTAACGATTTATTTTCAAATTATGTTTTTGGGAAAATCTCATATTCAATAAAAATGAACCTGACATTGTGAAGCTATTGTGCATAATTTACCACAGAACAGAGAGCAGCAGTCAATCCGCAAAGGAAGAATGTGGAAGTTCACCAGGTCTGATCATGAATCACGGCACGATCTTACACAGAGCTTTACATAAAACACATGTGCCTGTTTTTAGGGGAATGGTGGTGACTTATCTATTACTTAATAAAGCAAATTTCTTGATCAAACAAGAAACCATCTGATGTTGCATTTGTAGCTTTCTTTTTATCCCAGCTCTCCGTGTCTTCTGAAATCACGCCGTCACTCATCAGTGACATCATTCATTTTCTAATGAAGAAACCGGGATTTATTACATACTCGTGTGGTGCATCCCTGAACCACGTGCCGTGTGTCATCCAGGGAGACTCTCCCCTTCACTTTGTGGGTGGACCCTGGGCTCAGCCAGCTTGATCTGTGCACAGCCTGGTACGTCACCAGCCTATGGCTGCTCACGGGGTTCGTATGGCTGAAATCACTTCTCCCTTAAATTAGTTTTCCCAGTAAGCACCTGAACATGCAGAATCCTCTTGTTCAAAGCTGAGAGTGTTATTTATTTAAGTTATAAGACGTTTAAGGGGACTCCTACCTAATGTGGTGTCACATTATCAGTATATGCCACCGAGTGCCCCTACTGCTGTCAGTGCTTCCTGAGAGTCTTTAAAAAAAAAATCACAGCATCAGATAAAGCAGGGAAAAGTGACGGGAAGGGCAAAGCATAGTAAAAAGTGTCCCTAACAAACCAACAAACCGCTCAGGGCTTTTACTATAATAGTGTAATTAAACACGTGTTTTCACCTACCTGTAAAACGTCAGAGAAGGGATTATTGAAACATTCCTGAGTTACCTGACTTATCTGTATCTCATACCTGACAGGTGATACAAGAAGAACTGCGTAGAAAATGTAGCCGTTGACGGCGGGAGTAGCCAAAGGCACCACAGTCTGGATAATGCTCACGGAGTGATTCCAGCCAAGCTCGTGGCAGTACGCAGCCTCTTGCTTACCAAGCCTCTGCTCCCACCACTGCACCTCTGCTTTGAGGTCTATGGAGATGCTCTACCACATTCCCCAGCAGAGAAGGGCACCATGACCCGGCAGCTGCATTTTACATCTTCCTCCAGTTTTATGGGTTTCACATGGCTATTTAACACACGAGGAGTACGTGGGATTCTAGGAGTGTTAGGGAACAAAGACAGATGGAAGGTAAGGTAAGTAATTCCTTACAGAGATTTGAAAAAACAAAAAAAATCACAAACCCAAACTCCAAAACCTCCAAAACACCACAAAACAAAGAATTACAACAAACACACACCCAAAGAACACTGCGAAAAAATGCAAGGGTTGGGTCTTTTTCTTTCCTTTTTACTACGTTTTTTGCTTCCTTTTTTTCCTTGGAAAACTGATCAATACAGACCTGAAAGGGGATGACTGATACCATTAATTCAGAAAGCAAACACTTCTCTGATCTAAACATATTGCAACTGGATATTTTGGTAAATCAATACTAAGGGAAACACTAAAGACAAAAATAGGTAGAAAACTCTTAAAAGTAGGTGTTAAAAAAAAGGACAAAGAACACCACCAGACGGAAACAGTCAAAAGAACTGGTCTGTGTGATGCCTGCATTTAACCAGGCAAAATTTCAGAACAGATTTAAAAGGAAATTTAAAGACATGAAGACATATGGAAAGTGCTATAAAATGTGACATGGGTTTCCCAGATGCACAATGTAAAATTTTTGACTGGACCTCTTGGGATTTTGTTTATTTCTTCTTTAACAACCCATTCTCCAGGTGAAAAAAAATTGGAGTTGTTCTAAATGACACGTGATACGAAATAATGTCACCAGGGTAATTAAGACGTAAATTCCACAGAAAAAGATGAACAGAGCAGTCGTGAAACTGTCATGGAACTGGCTGCAGAGGAAATGGACCTGGATTAGGCTGAAAAAGCAAGAAGCGGAGCTAGAGGCAAGTTGTTTGTTGAGGCTGGCAAGGTGGTTTAACAAGGCTGGCAAGGTGGTTTAACCCCAGCTGACAGCTCAGCCCTGAGACTTGGACATCCTTGCACACGTACACAGGCACCTTGCAAGCCTGCATTCCCTTTTCAGCACTGAATAGGGACAGTTTAATATTTTTAAAAATTTGTTCTAACAACACGTTGTTTTGATTAAATCTTATTATCTGGAGTTTTTAAAAAACCCTTATTAGCTTTAATCTTTTAAAACTATTTTATTTCATTTCTTAATTCTAGCTTCTTCCCTTTCCTAGGCCTTACAGCTGAGAGAAAGAAAAAAGGGGCTAGAAAAAAAAATGTTTGATCAGCTTTGGGTTTAGTAATAAAGAAAGGGGTGGGGGAGGGGAAAGGAAGACTAACTATTGAAAATCTTAAATTACTTTTCATTTTTTTCCAAAAATTGTTCTGGGGAAAACACCCTCCAGTACGATCTAAATTTGCTAATGACTTTCTTAATACCATGATATGAATTTGAGCTTTTTTCCCTAATTTTCTTATTGATATCAAACTTTAGTTAATGTCCCACTATTTCATACTCATAATTCACTGTTACTGAGGTAGCAAATCTATTATGAACTGTAGGTTTTTTCCCTTCATTCCCTTTCACCCTTTTGAGAAATGCAATAATTAACATCAAATATTTTTCTGTATGCTCCACTGCTCTAAAAGCGAACAACCTACCCTCACCCCATGCTAAGTGCTTCATGCCATGATACATCACTTTAATCCGGATGCCTTATTCCAGGCAAATTCTGTGCTGTGCTAGTGCTCCCAGACTAAGCCGGGGCAGATTCTGAGGCCTGACACTATGGTAAATCGGAAATACCTTCAGCTAAACAAGCAAGCCCAGCTGCCTCTCTGGTCAGACAGACCTCAGTATAGTCACTCTTGATTTGTACTGGAAAAATGATCCAGTTGCTTTGAAACATCTTCAATGAGAGTAGAAGCAGGCTCTTTATTTAAAGAAATAATTTAATCTTCAAAGCATTTGACAATTTTAATAGACATCATCTATGAATAAGCCAGGGTGTGTAATGTGCCTGAAGCAAGGAGAAAAAAGCTTATTAACTTTGAGAGAATAGACAGATGGGTACACTGGGGTAGAGCTCTGACAGCTCCCACATTATGTAAGAAGTGAAGCGCGAGGAGTCGGATGCCATGCGCACATGAGCAGGAGTCATTTCCATGGGAGCAAATTGCAGTGACACAAACTGTCGTCTATGACATCAGTAAATGAGTCAGGAAAAACAAAACGAGGGAGATGAAACATAATGGAAAATACTTCAGTTTTCAGCATGACATGAAAGGCAAAGGAGGTCCCCCAAATTTGATGCAATTTGAATGAATTCTGTTCTCTTTATAAGCATGCACATGGAAGAAGGTGTTTGTACAACTGCAACTCTAACACAGGGAGAGTGCAGGAGGCATGCTGAAACTGCAGCAAGGGAAGCAGCCCTGAGCTGCTGGTGCTGCAAAGAGCAGGCAGATGCACGACTGCATTTAATGGAGTTGTTAGGACCACAACAACAACAACGAAAACCCCCTGAAAATGAGAGAGACACTGTAGACAAAACCAGGAACGTAATGATGGAGAAAATACGAAGGTTAAAGACTAACGAAGCAGCTCTGTAATATACAGACAACCTCTGTTCTCAGTAACAGTCTAGAAAGGAAAACTGGCATTTAGAAGTGAAGGAAAGGTGGTATTTAGAAGTGACATCATTCAAACGGGATCCAAAGCAGTGATTTCATTTTTAAAGGAATATTTTTCCTACATTTACCAAAAATTTGGGTAAAATCTGTCGGTGCATCAGCAGTGTTCTCCAGTGAGGCTGTGGATGACTGTTATGCTGTGATCGGAGACTCGGAGAGCCATCCTCACATCAGCGATGGGACACAGGAGATCAGGCTGTCCTTACGCAGGCCATGCTAGCGTGAGTGGTTCAGAGGGAGGCAGACAAATGCACTTTTAATCAACTAAACTAAGAAAAACAACAAACCTGTCAAAACGATTTATGTAAGGATCTGGTAGTGTCTGCATTTTAGTGGCTTGGAACAAAGGCAACTGAACTCTAATGAAGTCGATTTTCTCTTGCAAGCAACTACTAAATTGCTTTCACTTTGTAAAGGTATTATCTATGCTAACAGCTCAGCGTTAAGGAAGGAACCAACCATCAGTTGTCAAGTGGGGAAAAAGTGTTCCCCCCAGCCTGGATAAAGCACATTTGAAGGAGAAACACTTCTGTTCCACTAGTAACAATGAGTCCTTCACAAGAGGGAAATACTCCATCAGAAAAAAAAGGGCAGGTCCATCACTCCTGTCTTCTGATCTGTAATGACTTCAGTATCACCAGAAATTAAAATCATTTAGGGGCTGGCACCACTGGTAAGTGAGTGAGAGTTTTGCCTCTGACTCCAGTTAGGCTGGAATTTAATTCTTTTACGTTTAGTTCCTCAAGGAGCAAAAGTATGTTTGAAAGCAACGGGAATGGTACCTCTTCCGACATCTGAAGTCATTGATTAAAGAAAGGGCCTCTTGACAGTTAAGTTCAAACAAACTAAGAGTTTGAGGCAGAAATTACTTCAGTTTGAATTACGGCAAGCACTGCATGGAGACGCAAGAACCAAGGTTGAGGAGTCAGCAGCAGAGACATCTCTTTGGGCACATGCTGCTGATCAGTGTGGGGATGAGTGCGACACAACCACAACCAGGCTGTGTTTGAGAGTCAGCTCTGTCTTTACACAGCATGTGCTGAGCACGCAGGCACTCCTGCTCCATCAACAGTAGTTTGGGATTCCCAACACATGCACGCATTGTGCCAAACAAGTGCAACATCTGTGCATCATTGCAGGCTGGATTAATTAATCACGCTGGCCTGTTGGCCTATTAGCAAAGCGGAAAGCCAAGAAGCAGAAGCCCAAAGCCCTGATTTCTGTATCATTCCCGATTATTTGACCACGTTTATTTGCACAACCCCGCTGAAGGGCAGCATTTGGAACAGTTGCAGAAATGGGCCTTAGGCACATTTGTGCGATCAATACAAACACCTCTCAAGTTCTGTGACAGGAAAAGTGGTTTTTATATTTTCATTTTCTGAATCTGTCACCAACCAATACAGAGAAACAATAATGGGAATATTTAAGAACAAGCAGCATCAGACCAGGTAACCTAAAATTTTAAGCAACTTTACACCAGACAGTATAACGATTACGAGCACGTTTTGATAAATGGCAGCATTCTAAAAAAGGAACTGTTATGTTATTTCCATTAATTAACAGGCAATATTAGACTTCCATGTGCAGATGAGCTAAAGAATGTCATCATATAATTTTTAAATTACACTGACATTGCTTTTCTCTCACGCACATCTGACCGTCAAGGAAGATTTGCATATAAAGGCCAAAGAAGTAGGAAACACATTTCTCAGTTCCCAGTTTTATCACACTAAAGCAGCATAAATAGCATTTAGAAACACCAGCTAATCAGTGAGACCAAAATTGGCTTCGTCCACGTGGGTCAACAGAAGCACGTCCCACCCTCTGACTGGTGCCGTGAGTCACAGTGCCTTGCTGGAAAGAATCAGCCTGCAGGGCTGAAAATGTAATCGTCAGACTAGGGGATGCGGCACGAGCCACCGCTGCCAGCACTACCCACCTTCTCTTTAATGATCTGGTGAAAAGCCATTTGGCCCGTCACTCTGGCTGATCTATGAGGCATATGGTTTTGAACTCACAACTTGAGTTTGCGGGTCCCTTAATGAACTGTCTCAGTAACTCCCTAAAGTTAAATTGAATTCACTCTTGTTCATACGCAATCCTTTTGTAAAGATGAGGAAAGCAGGATGCAGAAGCCCGTAACACAGGGCTCCATAAACTCCTGAACCTTACTGAGGAGAAATTCCGGTGTGGAGCATGACCCAAGCCTTGTTTCCAGTTACAGCAGAAAAGCTTCCGTGAGATTGCCGTAGGCAGAACAGGGTTTTATGTTCTGCTCCAAAATTAGCAGACCTCTCAGTGTCATTAAAAATAATATTTTACTCAAGCACTTTGTTGTGCAAGCCTGAGCTGTCAGAAAACCAAGGAGACAGATAGTACTGATACTGACAGGACAGTGTTTTCTGCTGGAAAACCCCTTTGGGCAAGAACATTCACATGTGGAAGACAGCAAAAACGGAGCTGGTGGGCATGCACTGCTGCCCAGCACTGCGGGAGCTTCAGTCAGGAGAGCTGGCAAAACAGGCGTCTGAGCATTATTCCAGACCAAGGCTACCCAAGCACATACCTAGAAACACCCAGCAGCCATGTTACACGAGAAAGGAGAACTGGAGGAAGGCAGACGTTCACCAAAGCGAGGAGCACGGAACAGGCTGTAAGAAACCTCAGGATGGAGCAGGCAACCAGCAGTCACTAAACACAATGGATAGAAATACCAGTTTACAGCTTCTGAGCAAAACTGAGGATTTTGTACCTTGCTGCAGTCTCAGTGTTCATGTACAGCCGTGTATTAATAAAAAAAAATGTTGAACGCAAGGAGGATCCCATTTGAGCCAATGGCAAGTGCAAAGCAAGGCACAGTATCTTAAAGCTCTTTCATTACCAGCTAAGTTGTACAACTTCGGATTTGCTGAGGAGCAAGGATGGGTGTAAGCATTATTACTACGGCATATATTGACCTAAGGCACAGAAACTTCACCAAATGTGGGGGCTTGAGCCTCACAAAACCAGCAGGCAACTCTGCCCTGAGCACAAAAGAGGAGAGCTCTGAAAGCAAGGAAATGTGACCTCCAAACTGCATTTGAAGGGAGAAAGATAAAATCAGGATTGCTGGAGCTGAGCCTGAGAGCAGCGCATCAGTGTTAGCGGATCGGTGTGCCAGCGAGCTCCTCGGGACTGCCACAGCAGTAGGATTAGAGGGCA
>NW_010407579.1:87809-102080 GCF_000710305.1 Buceros rhinoceros silvestris | reverse complement strand
TCCCTGCGTTACATAAATTTAAACTTTTCCATTATCGAAGCTCTCAAATATTCTGAGAGAGGTTACAAAATGTGTTTACTTACAAATTTGGAAGTAGCGACAAGACGCAATGCAGTGAATTTGTCATCTGCTCATGACTAGCAGATGGTCCTCCTTCTTTGCAAGCAAACTGCGTGAGTCACATCTTGCCTGGTTCGTAGAATCGAACCGAGAAGTTCTCTGGCACCAGGGTGGACAGTGTCGCCCATCGCTAATCATGCCGTCTGCCCACACAGCGAATGGACTCGCTTGCACTGGGCAGATTTAGCTATGCCTTTTGCAAAGGTTGGTTAATCCTCTTTCTTCCACGTTAGGTTAATTTGGGCACACTCCTTTCTGTAGAGACGGCTTCATATGTCTCTTACAGAGCAAAAGGATCTTTAAATGGGAACACATTACATTAACATTTTACAGATGATCTGAAAGAGATAACTGCGAGTTATGTTTAAACAGACTCATTTTTTAGCACTGGATGAAGAGCCAAAGTGGGAAATGCAAAAAAGCCTTCTGAGACCCTTTTGCCTGGAATCAGCACTGCTGTAGACAGCGCTGTGAAAACCCTGCACCAAGGCAGAGCGTGTTGAGGGCAGCTCTTAACTGTGCTGTTAGTCAGTATAAAAAAATCATTAAAACAGTGCAACTCTGCATTGGTCCAGGGGTCTGTGCAGAGCTTGCAGGGTTGGAGTTACTTGTTGTGTTAAACAGAGGAGGCTCAATTTATTTCAGGTATGTTAAGGACTTGTTTTAGAAGGATAAGGATATCTAATATCTGCTCCTGCCTTCCCTCTCCTTCCCTCCCTCTCCTGTTCCTGAAAGAATTGTTTGACCAGCTATATTCATGTTGATTCCTCTTGTTATTTTTTTCCTCAGTTATGACACATCCCTTGTTTTGTCGTATCATGTAAATCTGCACAGAGGACTGGCTTTCCTCTGTAACTTATGTGTGTGTGTGTTCTTTGCAACAGAACAAGAGGGAGCAAGTTTAAATGATGCAAAAATGAAATGCTAAGAGAGATGAGGAGAATTCAGGAAAGATAGCAACCTGGAAATGTTTTGAAATGCTTTTTTGCGAAGTGGCTAGATTTCAAGTTGACAGGCTCTTTTAAAATAAATTCACTTCCAAAGCTGTCACTTACTTATATGGCATAATACTTGTTGCTCTTTGCTGTATGCAAGAGTTCCACTCACTCACACCGGCGACGTGTAAGTTATGCGCTTCTGTCAGATGCTCACATGTTTGTACAATGTGAGACACTTGAATTGGCCTTGACTGTCTTTAGGTAGCAGAGGTGAATGTGAGGAAACAGTTCTAGGTTTCCTTGCTTTACCTTTTCTTCTGAAATGTTTCCTTGCCTGGCTTTCATAGAAGAGCACTCCAGATCCACCCACTTTTTCTTTTCATAGGCACAAATGGACAAACAATTCTCTTTGTTTCTGAAAGAAATGCTAAAATCCATTGAGAACATGAGGAAACTCTCATTTATTTGATAATAAATCATAGCCTGGCACCAGTAGCTGTGATTTGGAGAGCCAGGAACATGAACCAACCTGTGAGCACCTGTGAGCTGGCATTCCACAGTGCTTTAGCCTTCTGCCACAGCAGAAAGGAAGTGCTTGGGATGAATGCTAAGATCTCTTTCTGTGCTGCAGGAGCTTGGAGGTGTGGAGTTGTGCCTCCGAAGTCAACAGAGCCACAGACTTGCCTTGGGTCTGCAGTCCTGCTCCAGCAAAATCCCCTTGTACTTTTCAACTGGCTATTGAGGAAAATGCTGGCGACTCCAGCTCGTGGTTTTGCAGTCTCTACCACTACTTTGTATTGAAAATGAAAGTTTATGGGGACCAGAGAAGTCCTAGGAATGAAGTCAGGGTCTTTGGAGGCCCTTATTTGGGCTTCCCATTTCTGACAGGTGGGACTTGCTGGCCTCTGATGCGTCTCAGCCCCAGGTAAAGTGGAAACGTAGCCCATCACTGCCATTCTCCCAAAGTCTTCTTTTAATGCTCCTCTGGGAAATTGTCCTCCTGCAAGGAGATAGAGCTTGGGCTGATTGCTCTGCCTGAGCTCCTCATGAGTAGCCATCAGGGTGCTGCTGCTGAATTAGCATTCAGTATGTGGGTATGAGAAATGCAGAGAAACTAAGGGATGAATTATACTGGAAACATGAGGGGGTTGCTTGCAGACATGGATCATCCTCAGGTTTGGGAAGGGTGACGGTCATGGGAGCCTGTGGGGTCTCCAGTCCATCTAACCACCATCAGGAGAGTTCTCCGAAGTGCCAAGAACAGGCTTGTCCTCTTCGTCCCTGACAAAAGCCTTCTTTCAGTGCTTCCAATAAATCCAGAATTAGGAAGCTGACAGCTGCCTACACACTCTGGAAGAACACAGTGACCACATACAAAATTTATAGCCTACAATATTGCTGTAGGTGGGGATATAAAATACTTTTGTGGGGTTTTTAGGCTTGGGATTCCCCATGGATGCTGGCAGTGGCATGCCTGTCCTAAAATACTACCCCTCTGCAGTAAGGCATGCTGAAGGGGAGGGCTCGCAGGCTACCATGTTCCGTGCCACTGCCGAGTCCCAGGGATGGACACTGCCCTGCACCAAGTCTCAGGTGCTCTGGCAGGGTGTACGTTACCTGTGAATGATACATCTCGAACCTGGCTTCTGCTTCGCAGTCAGTCCCATTTGCCTTGGACAGGTGCTGTGCTTCTTTTGCTCTGTCAAAACCCTAAAGCCCTGGCTGGTTGCCCTTTTGAGCAAGTTTATTCACCACCTAGGATCCTTCCCTTAGGGCCTCAGCAGCTTGCTGTGTAGACGTTCCTGCACAGACAGGCTCAACCCTGAGCTAGGCTTTCTCCACAGAGCCCTGTTTGCCTGGTGGGCCCCATGCAATGACTGTGAGACCAAGAGGAACGAGACGCCAGCAGTGAAAAACCGAGCTCACCTTGTGGCAGCAGCTGCAGCTGCACCTCTGCCCCTGCTGCAGCATCCTCACTTTCCCGCAAAACCTGGGAGTCTGGGGAGACCTCTACCAGCCTGTACGCAGGTGCCACCAGGGACCACACTTGTAGGCATGGATGAGAGTTGAAAACAAACACTGTTTTCCTCTTGTGCTTCTATGCACTCACACAACTCCATGCTTTATAGATTTTGAGACCCCTACCCTGTGCATAAATCCCATAGGCCCTTTCCTCCCTGCCCCACATGCTGTTCTGAAAAGTGAAGGAGCTGAAGAAATCGAAAGTGCAGGAATTCAACAGGAGTTAAATGACAGGAATCTGTAAAGAGGGTGCAGAGGAGGAGAGGGACGTGAGCTTTATACAATATGAGGACCACAGCCATCTGACAGCCATCTGACAGCCATTGACAGCACTAGCCTGGTGGGTTGTCCCCTGCTGACAACATCTACTGAACACCATTACTTCACCAGGTTTGGTGACCATAAGCTCATGGAGGGAAAGGAGGAGGCAAGTAAGGACCTGGAAAAGGTCCACGGGAGATGCGAGAAAGTTAGTATGAAGTCTGCAGGGAGAAAATTAATTCAACAGAAGTTGTGGATAAAAAGAAATAGCACAGGGAGCTTACTCAAGGTCGGTATTTTTTGGTTTCTATAGTGTCTGAACTTCAAAACCTTAAGTAAAACCATAATTTGAGAGGATGAAGAGGTAAAGGCATGCCAGTCTCACCTGTGTCTTCATTGTTGCTCTTGGAAATAAGGAATTACAACTATGAAATTTAGATGCTGTGAGGGACTGCTAACCAGCCAGCTGTGGGGTTTCACCTCCGAGCTGAAACTCTCCTGTAGTGGGAAAGTTTCCCACTGTATAGGTTTCCTATAGAATCTACTGGTATGAATACAAGATATGATTAACTCCTGAAAAGAGAACTGCAGCATCTCCATCGGAGATGTTACGGGTAAATGGGAAGCTCTGAGTTATGTAGACTGCAACTCACAGTGACTTTAAATAAGATACCTGGGAAACGGCAAAACCAGCAGCCACTGGAAACCTCATCATCTCTGTTGGATATTTGAGAAAGGGGGGAAACCCTGCTTCAAACCAACATAGCTACCTTGCTTCTAAGCTATTTAGTTTAAAGCTAGCTCAGAGAGAGCCACACAAGCTGCTCACTGAAAGCAGATAATCCTAGGGGTGAAATACTGAAGAACAACTTGCTGTTAGATAACTATAATGCAAAATACAAATCTCCTGATTCTACTAATATAGGACATTAGTCAGTCCATAAAGCTTTCCCGTGCCCAAACTTCCAGCATAAAAGTATGAGTGGTATTCATCTATCTCAAAAAGACTTCGCCAAGATCAGCTATTTCATGTTTAATGAGTGCTTTGTACATCTCAGGTGAAGAAAACACAATAGAAGGGCAAATCCTATCTGAAACAGAATTGTATTTCTTGATTTCCAGAGCTGTCTTAGCCTCAAGCAAGGGAGAAGTTTGCACAGCATAGTTAATATGATTAACCGTGACTTAAGCCACATGTTGCCTAGACTGGAAGAACTGCTAAATCTCCAAATTTTGCCCAGTCACGTCACTGAAAGTGATACCATACACCTGAGGAAGATTGCTACACCCAAGTGTTTATTTTTCCAACAATACTATTTGACCTACTTTTGCCTGCCAAGGGAGGTGCAAGCTGTTTGTATTCAAATGTCCTGAGACCAACCCAGATGCACGAGCTCTCCTTCTTTCGAAGCTGTTTGAAGCGATGTTCTGAGTCCAGCCTGGCAGAGATCTGCGTTTGAACCTCATGCTCCCACTTCCAGAGGCATTTGCATGCCTGACTGAGACTCTGAAGAAAGACAACTTCTCCCAACAAACCAAGTTTTTGACTTTCTCTGGCAAGCAGACATGATTAGAACATGAATGTCAGGGAGAGCTGACATTGGTCCCACCACATGTCAGCCCTATGGCTAATAAGTGCCACAGGAGGAAGGAACATGAGCCTGTGGGACCAGTGCTCAGGAGGAAGCCACCATCCACTACTGTGCTCTGACTGCTAAATAACTACTCACAGCTGAATGCAGCTCTTCTCAATATTTGAAAAAGAAAAGTGAAGTTTTGCTAAAGAAAACCGAGCCTCTGGTCTCAGGGGGTATAAGATACACTTTTATTGTTAGTTTGTATATTTTCTTGCCGTGAATGTCATCTAAAGGTGCATAGGAGGAACGTAGCTGGGGGCTATTTCCAAATTTGTATTGTTTTGAGTAGACAGGCTCTGAAATAAACCTGAAACCTGGGAGGGGTGAGAGGGATGGAGTCTATGCTTGAACCTTAACTCCTCGAGTGTGCTCCCCAGCTGCTTGGGCTCTGGTGGGCAATTGAAGAAACATCCCCTGGGCTCCCCAGATTGTCTCATAGAGCAGTTTCATGTAGTTATCTCCAAGATAGTGATAAGTATGGGGCTTGCAACTTCTTCTGTAAATTCCTGACTATTGATGTTTTCTAACAAGAAATCCACGCTGTGACAAGGCAAATGGGTGAAGAAAGGCCTTGCAAAAGCCAAGTGAAATGGGAGCTGATTCAAGTGTCTGTAATTAGCTAATGGCTGTGAACATTTATGAAACCTGCCAGCAGTGGTGGTGAAGTGCTGACTGTAGTGAAGCAGCAGCCCTCTTCCCTGATGTCTTTAATCCTTGCGGTCCCAGCTGCCGTGGCTTGAGTGTTGGAAAACTCCACCCTCTTTCTGGCCTCTGATCAAAATCAATATTTCAGAGTGAAATGCAGAAGAGCAAAGGAGTTAAACAAAAGTTCAGATAAGCATTACAAGTACTGGGAAGATGAGATCCTCCAAGCAGAGTTCTCTAGAAAGCACTCATGCTAATCTGGGCAAGGCTCTCATCAATTGCTGTGTGCACAAAGAGCTATTCTTGGACTCATGAAGAGGTAAGGGATTTATTTCCTCAGCTGCATGGAGTCATGCTATGAGATATCATTAAGTAAGAATAATTAGAAATTAAGCTTTCAAACCACAAGATTTGTAGGTTTCCCTGTGTTTCCAATCCTTTCTGAAAAGACCTTTCCTGTGTGGTAGTCAGGATTTCTGTATCATTTACCGACATAATCCTTACAAGTAATCTCTTTATGTCTCTGTGACAAGTGGCTGTGTGGCTTTCCATTTGAGCATCTCTAGATGAGATTGGTAATTCGTACTTTGCTGTGATAACAAAATACAATATTGAAGTGTATTTTAATTTGAGCAGTTCAGCAGTGATCCACCAGTGGATTTAATTTACCTGGCAATACCCTGACTACAGTTAAGGCAAATCACAGGGAAAATGATAGTAAAATCTGGAGTGGTCACTTCAGAGTATTGGTTTCATGGTTGCAATGGCAGTATGACGAGCTTGCACTAACGCACAGAACTGAATTTTCAGAGTATGGGAAGCAAGTGAGTAAAGGGTCTGATGATTAGCTTTCTGGCACCACTTGCTTTCCTTTGACAACACAATCATTACTTCAGGCAAAACCAAATTGTTCTGTGATGTTTTGTTGCTTCAGCAAAAGAAGAAAACTTTTCAGCTCTATCTTCTGCTAAGCCTGAGCCGTCTTTTCCTTTCTGTGCATATGGAGGTTCCCCAGGAGGCGCATGGGGGTTCTGCGGCAGCATTGTGTAAGAGACCAGATGAAGGTGGGAGGAGTGCAAAGAGATCCCTGATGCCCAGCTGAGGTTATTGCGATGGAGAGGAGCCCAGGGACAGCCCATTTTATCGAAGCATTTGAGATCTACTGAGGTGTTTAGTTTTGCAGAGCAACAAATCAGTTTCTTCATTTTTTAGAGCCCCAGTCTTGATCTCTTGTAAAACTGAGTGTTATTCAGACCACAGCATATCACTGTTAATTCTGACACAGAATTTTACTTCCCCTCCAGAGGGAAGGGTTTAAACTCAGTGCTTTTTCTTAAAGGCCACACAGATGATTTATCGAGTAACCCAGTGTCAGAGATACAAGGAACCTCAAATGGATAAAATTAAAAATAATGTCCAGAACTTTAAGAGACTGACTGACTCCTAGTACATGAAGACAACTTAGAACATGCGCATTGCCAAGTGACAGTGGGACCAAACTTGACTGGGATCCTGCAATTTCTCGCTATTCCTACCCATTTTTACCCAATAATGTCTGGGCTGACACATTCTTTTAGGCTGTAGTTGATGCTACTGCTCCAAAATCTGTTACCTTGTTAACAAAACAATTGCCATACACTTCATATCGAGGTTTCCAAATCAGGAAGACGTAATCATTAATGGGAATGATTTATAAGCAGCTACTTATTGATGAGCTAGGAGACTACGGAACTTCTGTCCTGAAGAGCAATGTCAGACCATGTCAGAAAGGAGATAAAATGTCACCGTTGTGAGAGAACTGTTTTTAAGCTTGGTTGCTTTACTACCATTCCTGGAGAAGGTAACCTGTAGTAATGTAGTTCTATTAAATTCTAGATCCCCACTGCAGTTTGGAGAGTTTTGCTGCTGACTATAATGTGACAGGAGTTTACACTGAACTGCAAATAGGCTGAATGTCTGCGCGTGCTTGAGTGTAATGGGCCTGGATGTGCTCTGCTGCTGGCGTGCTGTGCGCTGCTCTGTTAAGCTCTCTCCTGGCTGTGCTCACAAGCTCTGCCTCAACAGGCATTGCAGAAGCTCTTTGTCTTACCTGAGGTTGAGATCATGGGTTGCCCTGCTAATGCTCCCCGTGGTACCTGGCATGGTGAGCCTAATCCTCCTGTGAGCAAACAGCGGAGACTAACATTGGGCTGGGGAGCGTGGAGGGAGTACAGAGGGTACTACCCTCAAAAAAGTGGAAAGACTTGGCATAGCCCTGGCAGTGGGGGGCAGAAGAAAGACCTCCTGTAGAAAGACAGACATGGCAGAGTGCGACAGGCAAGGTGGTGTTGAGCAGTCCTGGAGGTCCAGGAAGCCACAGAAATGGGAAGCTGCAGGAGGAAATGGGAGGGACAAATAATTGCTTTAAGCAGATGGAAGTGCTAAAGTAGACTGACCTTTACCTGAGTAATTCCATGCCAAGGCATACCCCCGCTACTCACCTTAGGGGGTGCTACATAAACATAAGTACACAATTTTCCCAAAAGTACTCTCCATTGCAATGATTGCGAAGGTCCAGGATAGTTAATTGTAGCTATTTTTAAAATAATATGATTCTGTAACACATCTGTATCTCTTAAATTCACACTGCTCCAAATTCTTGTTGGTTTCATCAGTCACATGCTCTGAAACACTTTCAATGCACTAAGGAGAACAATAAAACCTATAAATCAGGTGTTTAAATCTCCACAACCATACTATCTTGAAAGAAGTTCAGCATCTCAGGAGGAGAGACAGATTTTGTTATTACAAAAAGAGGTTCTTCTGTGTGTGCTAACAGATTAGATGTTCCCGATGTTCTAGGCAAGTACACTGCAGGTTTTACAATGGCGATAAAATGCAAATTTCTCCCATAAGTCTTCCTGTCGACATGGAGGATAACAACATACACATATGTGTGTGTGTGCTTAAAAATATTGTTTTGAAACTCCTGGGGAAGGGAGTATAGAACGGTATGACTTCTCCAGATTTTTTTTTTTTGAGATAAATATACCGAAGTATATTAAAAAGAGACCTATTTTTTAAGTTACTTAAAGTTGTAGTGTTTTAATATGCAGTATGGACATGAAGCCTGTAGTTCATCAAAGTATAGTGAACGTATCAGCATACTGAGTGTTAGACGAAGAAATAATTTTTGCAGGATCAGAAAAAGAGGCACAACACAAACAAAATAAAGGATGAAAGCCCAGTAACAGGAAAGGTGGAGTGTCTGTAATAGTTACGATTGATTTTCCATTGCCCTGCATCTTTGGCAGCAGTTACATCAGAGGTCACGTGGAGATGGCTACAAAACACTGTTAAAAAAAAGGCTAAATGGAATAACCAGTTTGTGCTGACATAGCTGAGCCTGCTTCAGATCTGAGTCGCTCGTGGTATATTAAGCTCTGGAGTCACAGCTGGCTAAATTTGCAGTGTGGAACCAAGAGCATTCAGATCTTAGTGAACCAAAGCAAACAAAATGACTTTTATAAGCCAATATTCCAAAAGTATCCCAGCTCTAGGACACGTGAAGTCCAGAAGTGCCCTGACATTAAATACTCTGCACTTGAACCATCTTTTGCAGGACACAATACTGGGCTTGCAGCAGGGTTTTCGTCGCTGCTGACAAGTGCTTTTTGAAAACCTCAGCCCTGAATATTCTGAAAGGCGATGTGCAAATGAAATCAAACCCTTCTGGTAGACTTGATTCTCTGCCCTCATCCAAGGCTTTATCAAAAACTAACCAGAGGGTTTAAAAAAAATATTGCAAACTTCTGTCAGAGAAACGAGATGAGTACAAGAGCTCTCAGAATATTCTGCCCATCCACCTGCAACCAGAGTTAAGCTCCATATGGCCAACACCACCCGTATATGGGTGGTTGAGACTCTATTTGACTCGGTGAAATGTTGTCCACTTGCTTCAGATTGGGACTTAGACCGCTTTTAATTAGAGGGTCCCTGCCATAATGCTGTCTGGGGGGAAATCCAAACCAGAAGCGTTTCTCATAGATAGATTCTTCACTTTATGCAAAATGTGTTGTGACACATTATCTCTTCAACATGTAGCGAAGTGTACTTTGCAGCGATTGAAGCAATTCAGTTAAATCTAGCCTGTACTTGTGTTCTGGTTTGTTATTTATAGCAAGTGTGGGAGTGTGTTGGCCTCTTCTGACAGCATATCATGGCCATCTTAAATTCTGAAGGCACTTTTTTATTGCCACAGTAAGTGTTTAAGAAGTTTAATCTTAAATTGAGAGTGGTTTGGAGACCAGTCTGTTCACGACACATTAACAAAATTAGACTAGGAAATGTGTGTGGAATGAACTCTCGTGCTTTTATAACAAGTGAGGTTGCTGGGAGTGTGCTATCTGCTGTGCGTGCTGCTAAGGCATGGCCTTGATGGTCCATGGTGATGTCTTGTGGGTGTGTTTGCTTAGGGCATTTCAAGGAAAAAAATTGTTCTTTGGAAGAGTCTAAGTGATTTAGGAAAGCAAATCTCAAGCTGTTGTTGGGAGCACTGTGCATGATATGAGCTGGAGTTTTGAAAGCCAGCATAGTCATGGAATCATGGAGTCATGGAATCATAGAATGGTTTGGGTTGGAAGGGATCTTAAAGAACACCCTCTAGCAATGGGTAGGGACACCTTCCACTGGATCAGGTCACTCAAACGCCCAGAGGCAGAAGCAAAAGAGTTAATTCTGCTTCAATAAGAAGACATGGAAATAATTTTTTTTCTCAGTAATTAAAATTGAAACTGACTAACTGTATGCAAGTGTAATTTTCTCATCTTATTAGCCATGTTCATTTCTGAAGTGAGTAACTACCAGCACTGGTACAGTACATGGGCAGAATAATAGTTGTACTGATTTTTACTTTAATGTCTGAATACAATTAGCATAATTTAAACCATTATAAGCTACAGCAGATAGAAATCACATTATAGAGACTGTAGGTGGGGAAGTGGGTGGTCACATGCAGAGGGAAAACTGGAAGAGCACTTAAAATACAACCGAATAATAAGCATGCAGGCAAATGTAAAGCTACACGGAACTGAAAGGCACATTAATTCTAGTGATGGGGAGCGAAAAGTGGAAAAACAAGAGCAAGGTTTAAGAACTTCTACTACTGCAGGGCCTGATCCCAATAAAAGCTATATACCCCACTGTGTGTGCACTGCGTTCACCCCAGTCCTGTTTATATGAACAGGGCTTTCACACAGGTGCTCTGCACCCTTCAGCCAAGGCAGAAGCTGTCTGGGGTGGCAGCAGGTGGCCAGCCATGGATCCACCACGGGAACCGAGTAAGCGAAGAAGTAGAGATCACGGAGGTGACATTTACACATAGGCAGAAGGAATAATTACTTGTGAGCATTTTTACTTGTCTTTGGGAAATAAGTTTTCTCTTTTAAGGCATCACGTGAGTAGTTTTGGTACAGGGAGTAGAGGACAGCACCATCTCCCTTTCCCTTGTTAGCAGGTCAAAGGTGCAATAGTTTATACAACTATTTTATGGGGCATAAATGCCAGATTCCGTTTTCTGTCAGAGGAGAGGAACAGCCCAGTCGAGGTGACAGAACATATCTTTCCTGACCAGGTGAAGAGGTGAAGAAGGAAAGAGGCAGGTGAGATGAGGAACCAGGGGGAAAGACCTGGGACCAGTCATGTGAGGTGTGTGTTTGAGTGGGTTGTGTGTGAAAGGGGGAATAGAAGAAGGAAAAAGAAGAAAGGATGGGTTGGATGAGGAGACTGGGGCTAGAAATCCTGAGCTGTAGGCTAGGGCTGACCAAATAGGCAAAGTCAATGAGCGTGGGAAGAAAGTGTCATGAACGAGGAGAAGAGTCGGGGACAAGTTGGTGCAAGCTCAAGGAGAGTGGGAAGAAGGTGCTTCTCAGTATCCTGAACAGGACACTCACATTGTCCTACTCCTCTGCTGTCACCAAATGCCAGCAGATCCACCAGCAAGCCATTATCTATCACCTGTTGCTGCAGCTGCTCTGTGGAAAAGAAGGGATTACAACTGAAAATTCAGAAAAATAACACCCTGAGCTCTTTTTCCGTTTAAAGACGTACCTACCTTCTTCATTTACAACCCTCACTAGTTTCTGTGGTGTTTTCTGAGCAAGTAACAAAACAAAGCCAGGAATCTAGCCTGTGTAACCAGAAATAATCTGAAGTGGCCGTAATTAAATTTCCGTGGCCTCTTTTTAACAGTTGCAAGGAATTCTATAGGTTTTAGTCCTTAGCACAGACCTGTCTGAAATGTTACCAACGGCAGCAGCTGAAAAGCTGTGCTGAGCTGGTATAGCATATACTAACCATCAGGTAAATCTTATTTCTCTCCTGAAATTTAGCCAGAGCATGTTGTCTGAAATGAACTAGGAATCTTCTTCATCATGTCATGCTGCAGCCAGGCTTTACTGCTGAAGTCTACAACACGACTTAGACATATTTTCCACATCAGATTTTTTGGTTTCCTATCATAGACATTTCTGAGGTACAGAACATAAACCTCATTCCTGTGAGGCTGTTGTTTTGTTATTGCACCTTTGTCTGCTCTTTGAAACTTCTTCCTACAAAAAAACAATCTCCAAACTAAATCCTTTCCTAACTAGTAGATGGTGCTGTCGCCAAACAACGCTTGACTAGAAGTCAAGAGACATGGACAGTCACCCTAGCTTGCCTAGAGACCTCCTACAAGGCTTTCATATAAAAATGAAAAAAATCTGCTTTTTTGGATCGGTGCTACTGGCATTTTTATGATTAATTAAGCAAAGCTACACTGAGAGATGGAGTCTACTCTGCATGTGTGTGTGGGGAGGAGGGTGGCCAGAAGATCTGTAGAATCATGACTCAAATCCACGTATATCACCTCCAGAAATATGTGCGCTGTGCAGTGTTTGTAGTTGAGCAGCATATATAAATACATACTGTACGGTTGTACTTTTGGCAAGGATGACAGATGATGATATTCCATGAGAATATTTTCAAAATCTGATTTTTGTTTATTCAGTTAATAGTAGCTGTATTTAATGCAGCAAGAAAAAGAGTTGCAGTTGCACTGAAGCACTCTGTTGCAAAAATTTCATCAAAGCCAGTTCAGTAAATAATGAGTGGACTTTTTTCCTGTTTGTCTTATAGACTTTATAACGCAATTAAACTCTTTAATGCAAGTGCTTGTAATACAGGTAGTGGCATCTGTCTGAAAAAGAGACGGACAAACACAGAATGTTTGTATTTCTGACGGTGAAAATGAAGGCAGCAAGTAATCATGTTAATGTAAGTTTAACAATCTCTAGTTCTGATATTTGAGTTAGGAAAAGAGTTATGAAAGAATATGAAATGATAATGAGGGCACTCCTTGCCCAGCCCAAACTCTGAAGAAATAGCAGCACTCCTGCAGCTTTGCATTTGTCTCTCAGTGCCAGGGCTCTATATTTAACAATCTTTCCCTGGCTTCCACACCCAGATGAATTCGTTGGAATGCAGAAGGAAAGCAAGAGCTCATCTGACTCATTAGGAGGCTGACACGCAATTACCATCAATTAAAAATGTCTTCTAGAGCCACCGTGTGAAATCGGATGTGCTGAAATAAATGAAACCATCAGGATCTCCGTAAGCAGGACTTAAGCTTAGCATTGCGTTCGGGACAAACGCAGACTTGATTAATCTGCAAAAATAATTTGTTGATGGGCCGACTAACGTGCGAAGGGATCCTTAGAGAAGCAATGTCCAATGAAGGTTTTTGTCTTCCACTTCATCGTGGACGTGCAAGCAATATACTTGCAAGCACTATACCCAAAGGAAAGCTTCTCTGTATTTGGAATGTATTGAAAAAACACCTGCTGCAACAAAACGGTTTGTCGATGTCACATGATTTTCTCTCTTTCTTTTCACCAGCCACTAGTGATGAAAAAAGTTAAGAGGTGGAAATGTGATGACAAATGATTTACAGATGTATCCCAGTTCAACTACGTCCCAGTTGAGATGGGTTGTAAACACTTCCCTTTCTCATCCCAAGATCCTTCTCAGAATCTCTTCCATTTAGGATTGACTTGTTTGTTAGATTTAGACTGGACTATTCAAAAGAGTCTGAGCAGCTTTCAAACCAACCCAATGGAATTAAGGCGCCTCTGTCATAAATGTTCTTTGAAAAATTTTCTTTTCACATTCATCTAATATTTTAATATGTACTTTTGAACCTTTAAGTACTGTTGATTCAGCTTTTTATTACAACTTTTGAAACATTACCATAGATCAATTAAATGCACATGTGCACATAATTACACAGCACTTTTAAAGCATATACAATAAAATAAGCATGTGCCTATGCTTTACTACTTACTAGTCATAAGAATTAGACAGCCCTACCTTTGTCTGTAAAAAGGGGTGATGTGTAGGGTTATTTTATGGTGAATTGTTGGACTCAATGATTTTAAAGGTCTCTTTCAACCAGATGATTCTATGATTTTATAGACTAAATATTCCTGGAAAAAAAGAAGAAATTAAAATTGTGGGCACTTTAGACCAGGAGCTGCCATTTCTATTACTGCTTATATTCTGATGGTGCCAAAAGAATCCTTGTGTTTAGACCTTTTTAAGTTTATAATAAAACAGAATTAGTCCCACAGGTG
>NW_010407579.1:87273-87697 GCF_000710305.1 Buceros rhinoceros silvestris | reverse complement strand
TGTGTTTAGACTTTTTTAAGTTTATAATAAAACAGAATTAGCCCCACAGGGGGAAAGTCCCCAGCCATCCACTAAAGCCTCTAGGAGCTACCACTGCACAAATAATAAACAGCCCTAGGATGCAGACACTGATTTTGGTATAAAGTTCTTACATGAGTGTGTTTTAGGACAAATAAGAGAGTCCAAACTAATCTTTTTGAGTTTGCGTGGGTTTTTTTTATAGATGCGAATTGTTTCAAAAACTTACATCTGAGTTTTATATGTTTGGTCTACTTCTCACTGAACCACTGTGTAGAAATTGTGATGGAGAGCAAAAAAAAATCTGCATATATATTGATTTTTGCAAATATTGTATTGTATTTTCTCTCTCGTCTGTAGTAAGCAGTTATTTGGCGGGGGGGGGGGGGGGGGGTGGGGTGAGGGG
>NW_010407579.1:34449-87185 GCF_000710305.1 Buceros rhinoceros silvestris | reverse complement strand
GGTGTGAGTATGGTTGGGATCCTCAAAAATCCCTAAAGATTTTTGTTGATATTTTATGTGTACATATGTACTCAACGTACTGAGGCTCTCTCCTCCCTGATCAATTTGATTGAATTCATACGAGGGGAAAAAAAAGTGAAGCCAAAATCAGTGTGATGCTGTTCCAGAGGAAACTGAAGTCTGTCCGGCTACATCTGTAAACTGAATGTGTCTTGGGTCATAACGCCAACAAATGAGATGTTTGCAGCCACAACAGAAAAGACCTTTGGGGCATTATAAGAAAGAGTAATTTCCACAAGAGTGTCCAGTACCACCGGAAGAACCAAATAGCAAAATAATATCATTGCCATCAGTGCTTCAGCAGGGAGTTTCAGAAGGGAGAAACCTCTAGAAACTTGGTTATATCCTGGGAAACTCTGCAGGCTTCTAAGTAGCTTTGGTACAAAGCTCTTGGTTTAAATTATGTTAATCTTCTTCACAGGGCACTGATAAGCGACTTTCTGATTACAAGAACAATAATAAGAAAATAATGGGACAAAGTCTGTGTGGACATAAATCAGTGCAATACCCTTGAAGCCAACACAAACCAGACAATTTCATTTGCTGTTCAGCATGTTCTAAAACAGGGAAAGAATGTTAAAATTCTTCTTTTTGTGACAAGATTAAATCCTGCAAATGTGCCATGGAAACCATTCCTTTTTTTTTTTTTTGTCCTTCCCCTCCTTTTTACAGTTGAGTTACAGTGATTCTTTCAGAGACAGGAGGTGCAAGCATTGCATTTCGAGGTGGGATTTTTGGGGTGGTGGCTTGAAGAGAGAGACGGGGAGCCATAGAGGGGCAGAGGGAGCCAGTGTCAAGAGCCAGCAAAGAGCAGATGCTTCTAACTTTTGGAGAATTTCAGTACAGAGGAGGCAGTCACTCTCCAGCAGCTGAGAAGACACCCTGCAAAGTCGGAAGGCCCAAGATGACCACTTCAACAAGTGCCCATGTGGATGTAGGTGGGAGGAGGTGCGGGACTGGCAGGACGTGGAGCTCTCCTGACTGCATGAGCTGACTGACCAGCCCGCTTTGATCACTTCTCTACAACAGCGGTGCAGACAGTAACACCATGACAGTTGCCCTGAGAGTAAACAATGCTGGCGTATCATGACAGGGAGGGAGGCCTGCGACCAGGAAGACCCCAGAGTGCCCAGTGCACCCACCACCCAGCCCCAGTCACACCAGCCTGGGGGCATCACAGGGGAGCAGCCACCAAATGGAGACCTGCTGACCAACCCAGGCTTGACCACACCACCAGGGTGCTTAGTCAGCCTGTAGGTTTCCCACAGGCATGTGTAGGTCTGCCTAGGCTTTCACTTCGGAGTGAAAAAAAAGTACTTTTGCAACAAAGATTTTTGAAGCATGCCTGTGTTGCTCTGTGTTGCTCTTTCTTTTCCCCACATTTAAATTTACCTGTTGCAGAATATCTCAAGAGCAACCCAAAGGTTATCGCAAACTTTTAGTATAAAAAGACTAAGAGAAGGGCACAGGGAGGAGGCAAAAGGAAAGACAGCCAAGGTGAGCTTGGTTCCCCATTGCTTCATCCCGTATGCAGTTTTGCTTATAGAATCGTAGGATCACTAATGTTGAAAAAGACCTTTCAGAGTCATAGAGTGTGTTTACCTAACACTCCCAAGTCCACCACTAAGCCATTTCCCTCAGTGCCAAATCTTCACATCTTTTAAAAACCTCTAGGGATGGCAGCTCCACCACTTCCCCGGGCAGTGTGTCCCAAAGCTTGATAACCCTTTCAGTGAAGATATTTTTCCTAATATCTGACCTAAATTTCCCCTGGAGCAACTTGAGGACATTTACCCTTGTTCTGCCACTTGTTACTTGGGAAAAGAGACCGACATTCACCTCACTACAACCTCATTTCAGGAGCAAATTGGGGGTCCATTTTCCATGGAATGAAAAATTTGAATCAGCCCTCCATGCTTTAGTTTAGTTAGGACTGGATTGCCAGAGTCAAGCCAGCTCTGCCCCTTACCAGCACACTAACAGGACCTTTGGGTTTATCTGTCTCTGTTTCCCATTTTGTGGTGTTTCCAATTTTTTCATCTATTTCCCTCAGGTGGACTTCCCATGTTCTTTTCTACCGATGGAGCATTTCATCATCCTTCTGTTGGCATAATGTTATGTTTGTTTGTTTATACTAAACACGAGGAATCTTTTATGGTGCCTCATCAACCACATTGTGTTTTTAGAATGATTTGTTCCTTCCTCCTTCTTTTACTCACCCATAGAGTAGACTTGTTCACGGCAGAAATGAGACATTTCAAGGATGATTAGATGCTGTAGCAGCCTAGCACAAAATTACATCTTTCTGCCTTGCTGTGTTTTTAATGTGGTATCTCACTGACTTCCACAGCCCTTGGCTGTTCACCCTTTTCCTGAGGATGTCTGCAGAAGAGAAAGTTAGAGCAGATTCATACTCAGATAAAACCTCAGAAAAACTGATCGAGTTGCAGCCTACAAGGTTTACAAAATGCAGGTTTTTCATGCTAGTAAGTTTGCATTTATTTTTCACATTATTTATTTGTAACCCTTTGGCGTCCTGGAGCCTGAGTCGTGGGTATGGATCTTGCTATGGATGGCCTCTGTCTACAGACTTATTTATACCCCAGAGATCATCTGATTTCATCAAGTTTCAGAACATAAAATTTCTGCGCAGGAACGCACTTCTCTCTCCACTGAGTGATAAAGGTGCTTCCAGACCACATGCTGCGCACTGCATAGGCCTTGACACAAAAGATCAGATGTTTAGATTTTTTCAGTTTTTGTTGTGTATTTACTGTCTCAAAGCACTTACACTCTTACAGAGAGCTACACGTAAGTGCTTTTAGTGTGCTGCTTCGCATTTCCCATTCTTGCACAAGTGACTGTAAAATACACAAATGAGCATGGTATCTTTCTGTAGCGAAATCCAAACCAAAAAACAGCCTCTACACAAACCTCTCAAAAAATCAGCTCTGAAGTTTCAGCAGTTTTCCTACTTGCAAATGGACTATCAGTATTCTTCCAACAAAGCTTTCAGGTTCATCAAACTGTTTGTTCTAGCCCCTCATCGCTCTGATCGCTACTCATGTGTTTTGCACTGGTGTTAAATTTTGCGTATCTACTTCTGTGAGTTCTGCACCGCATTGAAATGACTGCTGATTCAGAAGGTAATGGGGATTTTTTTTTTCCAGGTCAGTAAATATAAGCTTAGGATTCAGCATGCAGACTGGTGATGTTGAAAGACCAGCTTTACTGTTTCAACTCTAAAGAGGAAAGTCAGTCCGTTATCTAAAAGGGGCAGAAAACAGGGGACTGGGAGGTAAGGCAGTGGTCAGGTATTCCTTCACTAAACTTTTGAAAGATTCACTTGCATTTGGAGTCTTATAGTTGATATTTGAGAGACTCAAGATTTCTGCTTTGTCAAGGGTTTTGCTATACTGAAGTTTGAAATATAAATTATTGTTCTTTCCCATAAACAAAGATGCATTTGAATTGTTTTCTCCTGAAACTTCTTTAAAAGAATCTTGCATCCGCTCAGCTGCTCTCTGTCAGGTCTTATAAGATGATGCAATATATTTTCATAGCTCTGTAGATAAAGGTGTTTGCATATATACAGGTATGTATATAGGTAGGTATGTATACGCGTATATATACATTAAAGTATCTGTTATAGGAACACAGGTTTCACATCTATTAATTGTTTGGACCCTGGCTTCACGACTACAGATGGGAAGTTTGGAAGATTTATTATATTTATGCTACCTTGGAGCCGGAGACCCAGGACCATAGGATCCCTGCTGACAACCACAGGAGATAAATACTGTGGGTGTATAAAGACTGGTAGACCATGCTCCAGAAAAAATTAAAAGGCTTTGGGGTTTTTTTGGTTTTTGTTGTTGGTTTGGGGGGTTTTTTTTGGTCAAAACCTGCTCTCCAGGTCACTTAAACCTTGTCAACAAGACCAAATGTTCATGTGCAACGCTTGGAAAACAGTAAGTTAGCTGAACCCAGGATGAATTTTTTTATCATGGGAAGATTTACAGCAAGTCCCCGTGAGAAGCTTGCAGCTCTCTGCAGCACTCAGTGTGACAGCTGAGTGTTTCTCAGGTATTTTGTATTCCCAGAACCAGGGTGAAGAACAAAAGCCTTTTACATTTCTCTTGCACTTCTAGGAGTAAGGCATAGTGATACTGTACTCCCCCAGCCATGTGAGAATCTTGGGGCAAAACAGAAGTACACGCACACCTCTGAAGGCCTAGACTGCAGCGCTAATTGCAGGAGGTCCCCTTTCTGCGTAAAGAAAGGGATCTTGTTGGAATTAAGCTTCGCAAGAAATGCAAATTTGTGAGAAACTGCTTGATTTCTGTGCAGTAGCACCAGATGCCAAAAAAAGAAGCCAGAGGAAAGTGTGAACCCAAATCCACTTCTCTGCACTAAAGAAAGTGAGCGAGCCTGTTCCTGCATGCAACTCATGTACGGGGGCAGCTTCAGTCCCAGGGACAGTAGCAGGGAAAGGCTGCGCCACTGTATGTGGGGCACCCTCATTTTCTGCCACGCTCTCTCAGTTTGAGACTGAGAGTCCACTCACAATTAATAAACCACAGGAAAAAAAAAATGAGTATCCAAGCTGCTTGTGTTAATATGGAAAGGAAAATTCCCCATGGCTTCTTCCTCATTTCCCTTTTGTGGTGAAGGACTCCAGGAAAAACACCAGATGAAGTAAGAAAGCTGGAGGTCTCTAGACTGATACAGTTTTTTAGGCAGCTCTTGATGCTGCTCTTCTGAGTGACCATTTCTGCGCTATTAGCTTTGTAATTCATTTTGTTGACAGTGTGTCTGCTGTCGTGCTTAGGCACATCATGCTGTAACGCTTAAGGATCAACACTTAGAGCTGGAAACAGGTGATGAAACTGAGCGGTGTATGAAGAGAGAAAGACACATAAGAGCAGAGTCTGCTCTCAAGTGACTACCACCATGGCAGGGTGCGTTTGGAGGAGAATCAGCTAATGAGCTTGGCAGCTTTCCTTTTATGCAAGGATCAACAGAGCGGAATGCACGGGTACTCAGATCAGGCACAGGGCTGGGGTGGGAGGTGGGAGCTGTTGCTGGGCTTCTGTCTGGGTAGTAGAACTGGCTATTCTACTGGCAAAGTCAGTAGAACTGACTTTGCTGGTCAGCAAAGCCTTGTCTAAGTAAATGAAGTAAGTTGCATGTGGAGGAAGAATGTGAGCCGAGAACACAGAGGGGTGAAAGAAATCAATACGGTTTCCTCACCAGCTGCTTTCTGAACTGCAAGAAGGGTGATTGCAAGCACTGAAGGTGAAGAGTAGTAGTGCAGGTGGGAGGGGACTAGAAAACCCATAATATTCTGGCAGTGCTACTAAAAAGCATTTGCTCCTTGGAAATTTTACACAGTAAAAATATTACTTGATTTGTGTATAGATACAAAAGAAAATATTTTTGTACCCCTCTCCATCCTTGTTATTATTGATAATTGGCCACGATTTAAGATTAAAAAGTAGAGAAAAAAGAAAAGTGAGGTTCTGAGTTGCTTGAGAACACCTATTTTTAAACAGTTCGCTTAAAATCTTGTAAGAGAATTTGGAAATCAGATGGTCTCTTTTTTTGTATATTTTAACTGGACATTCTAATAAAATCTGTGTGGACAGCATTGGTGTACGATACAGTATTTTCCACCCAGGATTCGTGGGATGTGAAATTGGCAGCTTCAGGGCTAAAAGATGCGCACCCTCCAACTGAAACAGCAGAACCGTTCCCGGTATTAGCTGCTCTAACGAAACATTGAAGTTGGCCACTTCCTTGAGCACGATACAGATCGACACAGTGCTAAGCAGGATTCAGCAGGGTAGCAGATATTTCCCTGATTGCTGTGTGTCGTTCACTACCTGGCACAAGGTTGGCGTCCGTGCAAAGTAAGACACTTGAGATATCGTTAATAAATTATTAGTCATAATTATTTTTTGTTATAGTCATTCTATAATAGTCATTCTTACGAATTAACACTGCCTCAGGGAGCATATGCGCTATGAGGAACTTTGTCTAATAGAAACAGCATTTCCTGCAACACATGAAGATGTTTGGTTACCCAAACTGCAGACTTAACCTTCTGTCGGGGCATAGACATGGCACACAAAATTATTGTTGGGACTGATATGAAAATATGAAATCTGTTAATTCCCTATCCCTTGTGTAACTTTTTTCTGTAATTGTAGTCCAAAATCAGACTACTAGCTGAAGACTTTTTTTTAGTACCCAATATGTGTAAAGGAAATACTTTCCATTAACCTCTCCTTCCTTATGCTAGCGAACTTGCAGCTCAAGGTTAACACGGTATCATGTCCTCAACTTCCGTGAGGTGCCAATGTCATGCATGTAAGCAGGTAATGCTTTTCGCTTATCCTGGTGCACTGAAAGTATATGATTTATTGTCGACTTGGAAACATCCTTAAAATCTCCTCAAGTTGTGCTTCATGCAGTACTCGTTTGGCACAGGGAATGCGGGATTGTCCCAACTTGCATGAGAGACTGGGAACTGCTCCCAAATAGCTGAGACAGGGGGAGGACCTGTACCAGCAGCTTTACCTAGATGACTTGTTGTGATCTGAACCATTTTCAGATTACATTCAGACTTTTTTTCTATTTGAAGTATAAAGGAAAGAGCAGATCAAAGACACAGATCTGAAAATGGATGTCCGGTCCCTCTAGGGAAAAAGAGAAGTACATTTCCCTTACGTGCCCCTTTTCATTTTCTTTACATGCCCAGTTCCAGCCTGTGTAGAATGCTTCCTGATCCAGAAATGTCTAGGTTTTAAGAGCGTTCATAATTCAGGATTTTTACACTGAAAACTACCTATTATTGTTGGCAATTTTCATGCCTTAATGTTAGTTGTTTTTTATTTGGAAGTTAGAGTGTAGGGACCTGGACAAGCTTGAGAAGTGGGACCAAGTGAACCTCATGAGGTTCAGGAAGATCAAATGCAAGCTCCTGCACCGGGGTTGGGGCCATCTCTGGTATCAGTACAGGCTGGGGGATGAAGGGTTTGAGAGCAGCCCTGGGGAGAAGGACTTGGGAGTACTGGTGCATAAAAAACTGGGCATGAGCCAGCAATGTGCCCTCGCAGACCAGAATGCCGACTGCATCCTGAGCTGCATCAAAAGTGGTGGCGCAGGTCGAGGGAGGTGATTCTCCCCCTCTCCTCTGCTCTGGTGGGACTTCACCTGGAGTACTGCATCCAGCTCTGGAGTCCTCAGTGCAAGAAAGACGTGGGCCTGTTGGAGCATGTCCAGAGGAGGGCCACAAAAATGATCATATGCCGGAACCCCACTCCGGGGTGCCCCTTGTTGTGGCTTTTCAGTGCTTAAAGGGCACTTGTAAGAAAGATGGGCACAAAGTTTTTAGTAGGGCCTGTTATATAAAACTTGGAAGAGATAAATGATTTAACTAAGCCAGATAATTATATAAATTATCTCTCAATTCTGTCATGATAATATGATAGTAAGTGCAAAGCTTTCCGATCAATACAGGAAACTCTTATTTCTCCCTATCAGCCATACCCTACTGCCTTGAAAGAGATAGAACTAAAGCTGTAATTCCAACAAATTATGAATGTATGTGCGGTGCTTTAAAAAGATGGAAGAATAATTATGTATTTTTACTGGTAGTTTAAAGAATATTGACGTTTTCTCAGACATTTTCTTTGTTATATCTGCATGGGTTTTACACATTTTTACAAGCAACTAAAGACTGCTGAAGTCAAAATTTCCTGAGGTTACTCAAAACATTTAAAATCACGTGGTAAGGAGAACTGACTTTCTGTTTTGTCAAGGTTCTGACAAAAATACTGCAGTATCAAGATTTTCAGGTAAAGTTCTAAAAATAACTTTAACATTTGCACTATTTTCTCTTGTTGGCCAGAAGAAAGTGTTACTGCACTGCAAAGAACAGCACACTTGAAAATCATTCTGCAATGGTAGTTCAAATATCCTTTCCTTACAGGTTACCAATTAATTCTTTTTCAGAAGTATATTAAGCACCAGTTCTGCAAACATTTAAACCAGTACCGCAAATAACTTCAGACTCGGGGCTATAATACTTCTGAAAAATAATTAGTGGTTGTGTCTGACCTACAAGCGTAACTGTGAAGGGGCAAATGCAGGATCAAATATTTCATTCTTTCATGATTGCAAGTTGAATTCAGATTCTATAGAACTGACCCAAATCAGGGTTTCAGGTAGTTATTTTGGTTCAATTAGTGCTATTTTAAAAAAGTGTTTTAGGAGAAAGACGGAGGGTATGTCAAGTCAATATTTTCATTCTTTAACAAGGCTGTACATAAGAAAAAGTACCACAAAGTAGACAAAATTGTTTCTTACAAATCCATCCTCTAATGGAAATTCTTCTAGAAATCCTGCTTAGGCATCTCTTCTCCATGGGGCTTGTTTTGATTTTTTTTTTTAAACACTGTTTCTTATGCATCTTTTGAGGAAGGATATTCTTTTGTTCTCCAGATCCCCTTCGGATTTTTGGATTAGGGGGTTTTGTATTTAACTTTTGGCTTTCTTTTTCTTGAAGTTTCTGCCAGTTATGAAGCTTTGGGTCTTATTTCTTGTACAAACAGATCTGGAGTTTTTCCTAACTTGTTCTTGAACCCTTGTCAAAGCTCTACTGCTTTCAACAACAATACTAACCATCTCCTCTGCTCCTTACAGTGCTTTCAGTCTGGGTCTCAGAGCTCTTACTCAAGGCAGTGTCATTCCCCATTTCCCAGCTGCAAGGCCTGGACTGGGGCAGCTTGACGGGGGTGGGGAACAGGGCTGCAGAGCCAGCCGGGGGGTCCCATGCAGCCCTCTGCCTTAGACTGCCTTACTCTGTAGATAGTTAATGGTCATGCATTTGCATTCTCGGCCTCGTGCAAACACAGTATTAGTCTAATCTGCACTTCTGCTTCACCTCGGAATATGACTAGAATTGCTTTCGTCTTCTTTTTTTCTTTTTTCTTTTTTTTAATTGGAAAATGGCTAAAAGTTATTCCTGACCTTTTAATCTTGCCAGCAATGCCACTGCCTTTCTATTAATAACAGGCTTTGGCGAGTGTTTCGTCTGCACTGGTAGCAGAACTGCTATTTCTTACTCAGTTTGGTATCTGCAATTACAGTACTTTTCTGAAGTGCAAAAGACATCTATAAAAATCAAACCCATTTTTCTGCTTAACATCAGACACAGTATGGCAGCTCACTGCTTCTTCCAGCTCACATTATGTTTTCCACCCTTTTATTGAAACTCTTCCGCGGTGATTGTTGACGAACATTTGCTATCAGAGGCAGGACCCCCCCTGAAGTGGCAGGAGTAATGTACTTCATCAAAGAGCACGTTAAGTTTGTTTGTCTTGATGTTTACTGACGTCTTGGTTAAGACCTTCGGTTCCTAACAACGTCCTGCATTGCTAAGATGTCTGTACGGAGGGCCATCGTCCTTGAATGCAATGCTAGCGGGAAGCTGGAGAAAGGAAGAGCCTGTTTTCATTTCCTAGGAGGCTGCTTTCATGCACCTGATCTCCATGGGGACTGCAAGGCTTCTGAGAGGTCACTTGAAACTCCTGACTCTGAGACAGAAATAAATATTAGCAGGAAGAAGCTGGTGTTGGTGCATCAGGGAGGACTAGAGGACCTGCAGTTTCAGGGGAATCCCTGGGACAGTTGGTAATATTGTCACCACCACAATGAGCTGAATTTCTCAGAAAATTTTCGCAGAAAGAGACTCTCTCGCAAGGAGAGTTTCAGGCTGTCAAGCCCATTTCACCCTTTCACCCAGTCTCCCTTCCTTTCCAGAGGGCTACCCTTTCCCACGCCAAGCCATCCGTGGGTAACCTGTCTATTCACCCATGTGCGGAACTTAGACTGTGTTATGCCATTATGGAGCTATTTTGTAGTGCACGTCTGCAGTGGTTTTCACGGGAGCACAGAGGTCCTGACCAGACCCCTGGGGGCATGCTGCTGTGCTTTGTCCTGATACCCCATCCAGGCAGAACCCTGAGGAGGGCCAGGGGTGCATTAGCAAGTCCCCAAGCATTCCTAGTCTTTCCTGGCCCAGCACTTGAACCAGGGGACACCACCTACCTTTGTGGCCCCTACCAGCCTCACAGTTACCCCCTTTCCTCAAACCATGCAGCCAGCAGACCTCTTCTCCCACTCTAGAGCAAGACCTGACTTCAGCACTGCTGCAGCATCCCTTTCCTTTAACCCCATCTGAGGGAGACTGGTGTCCACTGAGGGACCGGAGTGGCACAGCACCAGTCAGGTGCCATCCTGCCTGCCTGGTGCTGGCAGACAGGCTAAATCCCCCGTGATGGAAGTGTTACAGATGCAGTCGCTGCAGTAAGGGGTGAATCGACTGTTGTTCTGCAGTTAGAGCTCTGCGGCTGTTTTCCTCAGAGCAGT
This sequence comes from Buceros rhinoceros silvestris, assembly GCF_000710305.1. Lineage (NCBI taxonomy): Eukaryota > Metazoa > Chordata > Aves > Bucerotiformes > Bucerotidae > Buceros > Buceros rhinoceros. Next base: position 76,688 of record NW_010407579.1, on the reverse strand, counting down.
GTGCCTGGTGATGATCTGTACAGATAGTTTGCTTTTTTTCCACCAGTCTCTTGTTTTCTTCCATGAATTCTACATCACCTCTTGTGTTTTACCTTTTCTGGCAAAACTGTTTCTCCTCATGACACATAACTCCCCCCCAGGGCCAGTTATGTAAGGTATTGCTGCTTGGTGTTTGTACAGCCCTACATCTTGATCCCCTGTAGAGAGCACATTGTGTATCCTACTGGCAGCAAACAAAAGCAGCTTCCTATACAAAATACACAAGTCTTGCTTCTGTGCTTGCATGTTTAGGCAAACACCCTCCTGTGTTTTGGGACGCAAAGGAAGAACGCTATCAGTACCTACTTTTCTGGTGATGTGTGGCTCTGAATTAAAAAAAAATAAAAGAAAAAAAAAAAGGATTCCTCCTAACAAGGAAAAAAGTCTGCTTTGCTACTCTGTGTGGTATATACATCTTTCATGCTTCACGCAGTCATACCATTTCAAAATGCAAACAGCTCTTGCAGCTAGCAGTGCCATAGTCGTTTCAAAGACAAACACATTTATTTTGTCTTTAAGTGAATGTATTTATTCTGGGTTGCAGTTGAGGGGCTAACCCTTTCTCAGGAGGCCTCTTGAGTTTCAACTAGCGAGATGCAGTAATGCTTTCTTCAAAAAGGGAAGAAACAGACAAAAAATCCTACCTCTCAAAATCCCAAGTTCTAGCTAATATGAGTGTTTGACACTCCAGTTGTGGGTAAGGCGTAGGTGTTCTTGCAGGGGAAAAAATTATAAATACCTACTTTCCTCATTATCTCTTCCTCTGTGTGCCTCGATGATTTGTGTTTTCCCCTCTCCTGCCTCCAGCCTTCCCCTACACATGAGCTATACTTCATGTAGCTGCACTGCAGTTTGTTGATTACAGGTGATGCACTAAGCCCCGGCAATTAAGCCAGGATGGCAGCTCTCCAAACACTGGGTGTTGGGGTGGGCAGGCTGGGGTGTGGAGTGGGGGTTATCCTGCAATCTGCAGTGTGCTCAGTGCTGGGAACTACCAGCATGGCAACCTGGGTAGCCACACAGCTTTGGGGCAACTCAGCTGCACCCTCCTGGGTACCGGTATCCCACTGACTTGATAAAGGTTGGTCATAGGGTTTCCTGCTGCTCCTTTCAATCTTCCAGGGACAGCACAAGAAATGAAGGTGATTCTGAGCCCAGCTGCAACAGAGGGCAGGGACGTGAGGCTTTCTGAGTGACAAGGGAGTGCATGCTCAGTGTCAAGGTCAAGGAAGGGAGGGTCTGGCTTGGAGGTTGGAGTGGTGATTTACCCTGGGGGAGGGGAAGAAGTGATGGTCTTGGATGTTTGGGTGGAGGTTTGTTTGCTCTCAAACAGGGGTTTCCTAAGTGAGCACAGTTGGAGGAGCTTGGGAATGCTCTGGGCATGAGGGGAAGGCCAGAGTTGGCAAGGGTGAGTGTAAAGAAAATAATTAATCCTTAACGACAATGTGAGTGGGAGGCATAAGGGGATGGCTGAGGAGGGATGGAGCAATGCCAGAGAGGGAGAGGTTGGGAATTGAATGAAACAGCGAAAGAGTTGCACAGAGTAAAAAGCAAAGCAAAGCAAAACAAACAAAACAAAACTTTTCCTAGCTGTTACTGCATACTGCTCCATTTTTTCCTACCCTGTCAAACTAAAACACTCCCTGTAACAGCCTGCAGCTCCTCACCTACCTTCCAGTTTCTATCCTACAGCAATGTTTCCCAGACTGCAAGGGGCACCCGCTCCCGAGAAGGAAGAGGGAGCAGAGCCCACAGGGAGAATAAGAGATGCAAGAAGCATGTGAGTGCTTGACTGGCTCCTGCAACCTCATTCAGGCTCCCTGTCCCTGAAACCAAGAAGTCCCTCACAGGAGAAATTCCCGACCATTCGTTTTTATTCACTAGCTAAAACCGAGAATATAACAAACTTTTTATACGATCTTAACGTAGGCAGCTAGAGACTCTTACGGCCAGCCCAGTCACTACACCTACTTCACTGCCTGCGCTGTGTTGTGGACCACTGGCACTGAGCTGCAAGTGCCTCCACACCACAGAGCTGCGGTGGCATTGCAGTTCCGCGAGCACGGAGCTCTCAGCAGAGCACTGTCCTTCCCACCTGCAGTCCCTGGTGCGCCACTGCTGGACACCCTCTCCTGAAGATGATGTTGGCTTTCCTGGCCGTCCCCGAGGCTGAGTCTTTTGGCATGTTTAAACCACAATCCCCTCTCCAGCCCATGTTACCAGATCAGTTATTAGGTCAGTAACCTCCTTAAATTTTGCGCCTTCATGTTACAAACGTTATAAATGTCTTACAAGTTTCATCATGATGGGAGTATGGGATTGCTAAATTTCTGCTCTCCTCCTCTGCCTGAGAAAACTGGAAACTGTTAAACATTTCAAAGGCATCAGGCCCAGTTACTATCAGGAGCAAGATCTGTGTCCTTTTTCACTAGCACTCATTGCTTACAGACATGGAGTGAAGTATGGTTTACATTTCTCCCAGTTGCCTCCCCTATTTGTAGGGTGTCAGATCTGACAGACCTTTCACAGTCACTCTGTTTTTCCACTTATTTTCCTCCTCTTTAAATTCTGTGTAATCCTTGTACTGGGAGATGTTATGTGGGTTTTGTGAGACCAGAGCACTTCAGAAACACGCTCTCCATTCAGTGCCTGCTTCTAGCTGCCTCTGCTCAAAAGAAAATGGGCTTCCTCAGTCCCTCCACACATTGCCCACCTCCTGCACTAAAGGCGTGTAAGGGGGTGGCACATCTTACTTTGGGTGGTGCACCGCTGCCGCACCGCTCCGGGAGCAGCAGCGACTTACAGACCAGCAGCTCGCTGCAGGCAGCCGCTGCTGTTTCGCAGTGCGCTCCAGGGGAAGTGTGCTGCTTCCCACAACCAAAATCTGCCTGGCGGAGGAAAAACCCCACCATTTTGCAAAAGTTCTATTGGGAACAAACCCAGAACGGGAATCAACTAGCTCTGTTCCACTGCTGACTTTTCATATATGTGTGTGTGTGTGTGTATATATATATATATGTGTGTGTGTGTATATATATACACACATACCTTTTCAACAAAACCGAGTGTGATCTCCCACCTGCTAATTACAGATTTCTTATGTGGGTGGGATGCAGACTTCAGTTATATCAGTGTTAATCTGGAGCAACTGCACTGATGACCTTACGGTGAAGGTTGATTTGATTTTTTTTCTTTGCCATGTAGCTAAAATGTAATTTTAAATGGACAATTTCTTTATGGATTTAGGGTTTTTTCCAATAATGCTGAGACAATGCTGCCTTTTTATCTCCTCTAACACTCAGATTCTATTGGCTTCACTAGTGGTTTGAAATAATCTGTGAATTAATGCTCTAACAGGTGATTTTGATGTCTTTTGTTTGTTCATTTGTTTTTTCCCCAGGATGTGAGGCATAAAGCACTGTCCCTGACAAGGAGCACAGAACACAACACTTAACACTAGCACGACTAGCCCACCAGCTGGGCACTTCCCAGTTACATTCAGGTATCTGAGACATCCTCCTTCCACCCACCTTGCTTTTGGACCACTTCTGCATGTCTCTTATTACGGACAAAAGCAGCTCTAGGGATCTAGAGTCATGGTGGTGGATGTGTGGGTATCAGTTTTCCTTTCCCAGGAGCTGGCAACAGGCAGAGATCATAGTGGATCAAAAAAGAACTTTTCTCTTCTGACACCACCCTAAATAGGACACAAGAAACATACCTCACCTCTGGTGTTGCTTAGTTTCTTAAAGTTTCTGATAGCTACTGGTTTCCTCTGCCTGTAGTGCCAAATGGGAAGCTGTGGACCCAGTAATGAACTGCGTGAGCATTTCATAGATGTTGCGGAAGAACAAATGCTTTCCCTAAGCTATGGTCCCACTTTTAATCTTTTTTTTTTTTTTTTACTTTTTCTATTTTTAATTTATGGTATACAATAAAGAACAGACAAGGGAAATAAAAGCCAGAACTGAAGGCATGTGCTATTTTCTTGCATTCTTGAGTGTATCTCAGACAATTCGTGTGCCTATAGGAAGCCCCATGGACCACGAGTCCCCTGTTTTTAAAACGGGCATTGTAGTACTTAACCAGTCAAAACACTGGTACTTAACCAGGTCAAAACACTGTGAGGAGCTTGGGTGGAAAGTGCTTTAAGGCAGGCACAATGGACAGTTGTTAGACGTGCCTCAGGAAGAGGGCGTATGTTGTCCTCTCTGTCTCTGCACTGTGCAGCTCTGGCCACGGGAAAAAATTACAAGATCTTTTTTCTTTTGGTATTTTGAATGATCTTATGTGAAGTTCCAGCTTGAGTGACTCTATAAGCAAGGGATACTCTGAGACTGAGACCTCTGAAGCATCAGTAACACAAAAATGAAGTGGAATAAAATAAATAGACAATAAAATGCCGGTGGAAATTCATCTCTTTTCACCCACCTGCAGAGCTGTTATTGCTGCCTCTGCCAAGTGTGCTTGAGAAGTGAGGGATGAGGATGCTCAGTGCTGGGGCACGGCATAGGAGGGCTGCCTAAAGCTGGAGGAGAAGTGATCAGGTCTGGCTGGCAAGTGGGGGGGGGGGGGGGTGAGCAAGTACTGCTCTGGGCATCCTGCCCAGCCTCCCATGGGGAGGGCGAGGGGAGGAAGGTTAAACACCGACCCCACTACCCTGGATATTTGTGCTGGCTAGACAATACGGATTCCTTGTAGTTGCTCCAATAAAATGTATGGAAAGTCTATTTCACATATCAGCTGCAGAAATACGAATTCAAACTTCTGGGCTAAATTGTGGGAAGTACTGCTAATCTCAGGCATGCCATACTGATTTCTGATTTTTTGGAAGTATATCTAGGCCATATTTTCTTGGTTTTCTTTGTATGAGAGCTAAATACTCAACTGTTTCAAAAGGGGGTGTGAGGAAAGATATTCTCCAGTCTCCAGGGCTGGGGCTGTGAGACCTCCCCAGCAGTTGTAAGGCTCACGTTAAATCTGAGAGGTGGCAGGAACTTCTCTCTGATGTGACACCTAGTTGGAGGGGAAAGCGGTTGCCAGGGTGACACTGAAAACAGAGCTTGATCTATTCTGCTCCCATTGCGAGAGAGGTCCTCATGGATAGCTTCAACAGCGAGTGCAAATTCACGTGCTGCTGTTGCAAACGTGTGTTGGTGGCATCGTACATGGGAGAGCCCAAACATGTAGGAAAATGTTTTATGGGTTTTGATCCTAAATGCAGAAGCCTTTAATTTTGGATTTGAAAGGTGAATGAAAGAGAAGCTTTTGTACTCTCCTGTCACCCAGCACCCACTTGCATCCCATGCACCTATGTGGTGTCTGAGCAACTAAAACATTTGGGTTCAAGTGTAAATTGCATTTCCTATTTCAGCTCTGCAGAAACATTTGATTAATCATGTGCAATCTTAAGAAATTTAGTTAGCTTAAATATATCCCATAAAGATTTTCTTTGGAATCTTTCTCTCGGGCAGGCACATTACCAGACCTTTTTACACTTTGAATGAAACTAAAACGAAGACTTTCACTTTTCTTTCTTTTTTATTTTAGTGAAAAATATTGAGGTATATTTTCCTTTTAAAGTTATTTCTCTGCTCCTTAGCTTGTAACTCAGCATTTGTTGAAATTCCTTAGAAAAAGGGCTGCTCTGCCTCCGAGGCGATTTACACTGAGAAGAATGTTAAAGAATTACAGATGATTGTTGGTAACATACCTGCATAACGTTAAAATCAGGTTAATTGCTTACATTTCACTGGAAGTTATGGATTGCTGCAGAGCTTAGTACTTCGGCAGATATTGGTACAGCGGGGGGGCGGTTATTGATAGTTAAATAGCAGTAGAAGTTGCCTGTGTTCAGAAGGGACCTCTCTGAGGAGGGACAGAACATTTCTCAAAGCTTCATATTTTCCCAAAGGGATTTTTCTAGCAGAACATGCTTGCTGTTCAAAGGAAATATTCCTTGTATGAGCAAATGAATGCAAAAGTAGGCTTTACAATAGACACCCTATTAAACTTGAAAGGGGCTGAAGTGGAGGAGCCCAGCTTCATGTGTTTTCGGAAAGCTAATAAAACCCAGAGACTTATCTGTGGTGCTCTGCAGGGCACCATACATACAGGAGGCTGTTGCAAAACCTGCATTGAAAGAAGTGTTGAAAAAGCCTAACTAGGGAGTGATACAGCAAAAATCCAAGGCAGTGAATCTTTGCAGATTTAATTGACAAATTTAAATGTCGATTTGTATTACTGTCTCTCTCTCTCTCTCTCCCACTCATTTTATTTCCAAGTTTCAAGTGAGATTTCAGGGCAAAAAGAGAGTCTGCCCCCTCCCATTAACAAACCAGGGGATGTGAGTACTGTGTCTAAGCGTGAAAGGACGTTGCTGTTATCGACAGGTCTTTGTGCAAGCGCTGAAGTGGCACGGGCAGCAGCCCCCATGCTCGTAACCCATCGATGGTGCTGCCGTTCAGTCTCTGGTCCCGAGTAAGACAGACAGAGGGTGGGGAAGGGAACCTTTTTCTTGGGTGCCCTTTCCATTTGTCCTACAGAACCAGCCATCTCGAGCTTTGTGGTGGGTGCTCAGTGAAAAAAAAAAGACAACATGATTTTAGCTGGAGATGAGGGGTGCTATTTTGGTGCATCACCTTAGCGCTCATGTCCACTCATGCGTGTATGTGTGCGTGCAAGGGTGGCTTTCTCGGCCTGATCTGTCAGCACCGTAGATGTTCCTATAAGAAAGACTCATGCTAATTACACAAGATGTGTTGACTGGTTTATTGTACAGTAATTGCTGCTCTTGCAGGACATACACCCACTTGACTATGAGTAGAAGCTCCAGGCTTTTCTCAAAACATCTGAATTATAGGAAGTTTTAGAATCTGATTTGTACAGTATTTGTTAGTGCAGACTAAGTGGGAGCACTTCAGGTTTCCCTTTCCTGACCCAATTCAGACAGATTTTTCTAGGAACTGCAAAAAACAGTAAAGGGACCCATGAATACAAAATCGAACAATTGCAACCAGAAAGAGGGGCCAGCTCTTCTAATGAGCCTTTATTTAACCAGTGACAATGTGCTGAGAAAACTAGAGGAAATAGGTCAGCTAAAAAACTTGGTACTACAAATGTCGGCTGTAATTCCCCCTCACTAAAATGGATGTCCTTCTGAAAGGGCTGGTTAAGGAACCATCCCCTGAAATCCTGCAGCTGATTTGCGAGCCATGGATGGTAAAACTGGAGCACCGAGACTCGAGACAGGTTATGTGACAGATCCACAGTAAGGTGGATTCTCACAGCACGGGTTAATGAGGAAAAACCTGTCCTAGCTCAGCAATTAGTGGGGTCAGTAAGCTACCTGCTTCCACACTCACAAGCTAGTCAACCCTTCCTTAATGGCACAATTTCGTGATTCCGTTAAACCAGGAATCAGCCAGCACTCCTGTCAGATGCGATGCTTTCCAGTCCCAGCCGTGAGTTTTTTGCCTAATGCCATCTCTTTCCTTAACGTGCAAATGTTAACACCGTGAACTGGAGCAGGGCACTGGATGGGTTTAAAATGAAGTGTCTGTATGAGATAGTTTTGACTTCATCGCTCCTCCAAACGTCTTTGGTGCAAAGGTTTGTGCCAGCTCAAGGAAAAGGAGATTGTGGGGGAAAAAAGAGGCACTGGGGGTTGTTGGGACTGCTTCATCAGTGGCAGTGCTGGACTGTGTAGTCTGAAAGCATCTGTGAAATTGTGACCTGAGGAAGGGCTTGTCCCAATGCTGTACAAGGACAGTGATGTGCAGACATGTCTGTACGCCTTCCAAGACCTGATCTTGGCATCTTCACGCAGAGTTGTATTAAATCTCTCTCGGAGAAAGAGCTGTGGACCAGGTTACTTCAGGCCCTGTTAACTGCCTTCAAAATTATTAGTTACTCTTGTATCTGATCGCGGACCAAGCTGAGTTCTAAGCTCGCACTCATGATTCTCTTTATATGGATGCATGAAGCAGGGTTGTCAATGTACACGCTCTTATACAATGTACGGACTGCATTAAAGGAAGATTTTGCTCGGAGTTCAAATACTACTTTCCAAGTACAGAGAGGGTCTGCATCACCACAGAGCATAGCCGAGGATGAGACAACACATCAATTATTTGATATCTAAGTCAATAAAAACTGCATCAGACCGCCCCAAAGAAATACTTGTGTTGTAAAAATGGAGAGGACAAACAATGGTCTGGTAAAAGGAAGACCTAAACATCCCTGATTAAAGATAAGGGGAATCTTTTGGACAAAAGAAAAACCTGAACAAATCTCCAAAGAGGGATCTCAACTGCATAGGGAAAAATAAGATTTCCCAAGTCCTATAGTGCAGACAGGATGAAAGCCTGACAACTGCGTAAGAGGTCTTCAGCTAAAAAGACCAGGAAAGAAAACCTCTAAAACTGATGGCAGAGACAAAGTTGTATATGTGCATCTTCAATGGCTTTGCCTGGTGCGCCTGTCTGAGCTTTGATACTTTCCTTTATTACTTTACAAACATTTCATCAACATCATATTGCTCCAAAATGTCCAAAGGCAGCGAGGTTTGCCTCCCTTTAAGCAGAATGTTGTCCTCTCAGAGGAATAAGCGTCTTCTCATAACCACTCTGCCAGAAAACTCGTCTGGCATATAGCCCTGAAGAAGCTGATGAGCTGGAATGGAGCAGCCTGGCTTGATGCATGGCTGAGTATCTCGTTTGTGGTCTCCATCGTGCTCATGTGCTGAACAGCTACGTGCCCAGGCCTGTGGAAGAGGCACCAGCTGAGCACTGAACCACAGCACAAGAGATGCCCATCCTGTAAGGTATCACCAAAACACGAAGCTTAGCGACTGGGAAGTTGTGAAAAGACAAACAAACAAAAAAATCAAAAAATCTCCTTTGAAAAGTGAACCTGGCCCAAGTCACTCCACACTAGGGATGGCCAGGCTCAAGGCCCTTCTATTTATTCATTTCAGTTAATTCTTTCCAGTACACCATAGACTAATGAAATAGCACCGCAGCACCAACAGATGCTTAGATACCATGGTGATGGGTGCTATAGAAAACCTTGCATATCTATGGAAACCACAGTTGCATTTATCCATTTATCCAGAACTGAGTATCTGGCAGCCCATGTCTATACTTCATGTTCTGGAAGATCATGGAAAAAATACTTGTACATGGCATTATATTTCACAGCTTTCTTTTTACTTGGCAACACACACTTATCTCTATTTGATAATAATAATGGTACATGTATTTTTAGACTAACATTATGTGACGGTAATTCTACTGTTATCCAATATAATACAAGCTGAGGAAAAAAAGCCTTCACGAAGAAGAATTGAGGAAATCAAATCAGATTTAACCTGCTGGCAGATAGACAGGATTTATCTCAGACTTTAAATAAACACCTTTTTCATTAAAAAATAAAGAAAACAGCAGAAAGTACATCTGGATTATTCAGTCTTCAGTTTTCATGTTCAAAGAGTCTTCCTAATTGTCTGATTTTGCTATGCAGAGTGTACGAACAGAACATGTACTGTATCTGTCATGTCTTTGTAACCAGAGGAATGAGAACAAGACTACAGAGCAAGGTGTTTCAGAACCCCCTTCACGGGTCTGACAACGGCTGTGTCATCAGGGACAAGTGACTTTCCTTCTCTGTTCTCCTTTCTCATCCTCAGAATTAAGGCAATACACAAAGCTGTAGATATCTGCATTGGAAGAAAAAAACCCGGTTGAATGGAGATGATAATATTGCTTTTCGCTAGCAGTAATTGGCTGCATTCAACGATACGGGGAAAAGTGAAACCAGCTCTGTTAGCATCATAGTACCTTTTGCTTTTACCTGCCCTATTTTCACACGGGCAAGCAGCTCAGCCTGCATTCCCAGGGAGTCACCACGACTGAGCTGGCAGCAGCATATTGCTGACTTGGTCATTTGTGCTGGGCAAATATGCTCCAAAATCACTCAGTCCACAAGCCAGACAAGAGCTTGACAGACCGTGGGTAAAATACTGGCCTGAGTGAAACCTGTGGCAAACTTTCTGTAGATACAGGCATACTCCTCACTGTCCTGCAGTCTTTCTGGATTAGCATGGGGGCACAGGAAATACTTCTTCTCCTCTTATTCCTGCACTATCAGCATTCAAGCTCACTTCGGAAGTAGAGGCTTGCAAAGTGGAGACTTTGGATACTGCAGAGAAACCCACAGAAGCGTTGGCTCTTTGTGTGGGTGCCCCAGACACACAGCGTGAAGGATTTCCACATGAAATGTCTTTGTTGGCTGATTATCTGGAAATTTTCTGGAAATTAACTCTCATCTTAAGTTCAGTAAAGACACTTATTTGAAAAAAAATCTGAAATAGATGACAAGAATTGCAAAGGTTTATAAAGCCATGGGTGACAGACAAATTAAAGCAAATTGCACTTTGTTTTCTTTCAAGGAGCTAGGGCCTTCTTGGTAAAACAAGCTAACCTTTACTTACACCTTACATGTTCCTTTGGTGCCTCCTACAGTTTTTATTTTTTTTCAAATTCAAACCTTCTTACTCCCTCTCCAAAGGCTGCTCATCTCTTAATTTATTTAGGAGACGGTTTCGACACTCCTTTCCGCAGATTATTGCCAGCTCTCTTCTCTCCCAAAATGGCAATGCCTCTTCAGTTCACCAGGTGCCCTCTGACGCACGGGGCTGGGCAATTAGCGAATCACTGATGTAGCAAGGAGTAAAGCTTCTCCTTTACCCATCCCAGCTGCTTCTGATGAATCAGCAGATCTCAGCATGAAGAGTTCGTTCGGCACTTAGAATTCGTTACCTATCAACGTGAAAACGGACAGCGGATCCTGCTACAGACGTGCAGCCTGTTACTGGCCCCTGGCTGAGACCAAATACAGCAATAAGAGATTTGAGGCCACTGGACCTCAACTCCCAGTTTCAAGGGGTGCTGTGACAGTGTGAATGGCAGAAAAGGAGCCAGAATTTGAGATAATTGTATTTTTTTTCTAAAAGTGGTTGTAGTCCAGATCAATTCCTAATTGATCAATTCCTAATTGATCTGGACTCCAAATTGAGGGTAAGGAGCAATATATTCTTTTTGATAAACCCCATCTGAGATTACTGCTTCCAAATGCAGGCCCTAATAATGATTTAACTCAGAATCTACTACGACTTTTGGCAGATGTAGAAAAAAAAATTGTACAGCTACCTATTCATCTTTGTTGGGGAAAATCCTCAGTTATAGTCTTGAGCAATGGAGATCATGTGTCTTTCACAGCTTGAAGTCCTGGCAAAAAGGAACTTGAGGAATTTCAGCTATTCCACATGACACTGGGCTCGCCTTGCTACTTCCATCTGCCCCCCGAAAGGAAAATCTGAAACAGCCTGGCATTGGTACAGAGGTGACTTTTTGCACCCAGAGCTGCTCGCTGGCTGTGGGACAAAGCCAGCTCTCGCAGCCATTGCTCCAGTCAGGCAGGACAGTGCACAGCGCGCAGCAGGAAGAGCATTACCCCACATTACTGTTTTCCCGGGGAAAACAGCATGACCAGGATACACGCTACTTTCCTTCTCTCCACCAATACATCGGCCTCCACAAAAGTGGCCGTTCTTATCCAAATCCAAGAGGTCTGGCCTGCAACGTAAACAGAAAATGTCTCACAGCTTGAAGCATTTCACTTGGCTGCTTCCCCCAGCCCGCACTAGAGACTTGATGGGGATTGAGTGCAGCCAGAGGTGAGGGAGGTCCCTGGTGTGGTGCCAGTGGCCATTTGCTGAAAAATTCAGAAATTCACCTGCCTTTCTTAGCTGGTACAAAGTAGGAGAAGAGGAAGGAATCAACAGAGACAGGTGGGGAAAAGCAAGTCAGACACGGGACCGATGATCAGGAGACTGGCAATAGTCAGGGCAAAGAGGTGAGGAAGAAATCTGTCAGAAACCGGGAAGGAACACAGCACCACCCCCTGCCTTTGTGACAGGCCTCCTCCCACAAAGGGGCTGGAGACAGCTCTCTGAAATTATTTGCCCCAGCAAATTTAACTTTAAGTGATATAAACCAGAAATGTTTTCAGCCAGGTTCCCCTTACACCAGGAATGTCCGTTCAAGAAACTATCCACCGCCTGGACCCTCTGCGTGGCAGGGCTCAGTGCTCACTGTGGGCCAGAGCCAAGTTTTTTTTGAAGGCTTGCGTCTGTCTCCGTGCTATGTTGCCAGGTGCTGTCTCAAAGCCGCTGACCCACACAAATCTGCACTTGTTCCTCGCTCCTCGACATTTCCTCCACGGGGCTGGCGGAGGCGAAAGGCACCAGCCACGGCAGCAGCAGCTCCCAGCAGACACACTGTGGAGCCCCTGTTTCAGAGCAGAGGAACACGAACTCTCCTCTCGATCCTGTCACCAGCGAACTGGTCCGGGAGATAAAGAAGTATCTCAAGTATTTGGCAAACTTGAGCTGAATCTGCGATAGATGTTATTCCCAGCCCTCCAAGAAGGATATGCAGACCTCAGGTATAACTAACCTCTCCCCACTTCCCCACGGCTGTGCTCAGGTGATGGCGCCAGGGCAGTCTGGAGCAGGCTGGCCTCACCGGGATGACTGCACCACTGTGCTTTTCCACTTCAGCCACTTTGGCCTGTCCTTCTCTCTGGGGATTGCAGTGGCCCTCTGAGGGGGTATCGCCCCGAGACAGCCGGCACCTGCCAGCAAGCAGGGGCATTTCTGCTGCGGTACCATGACCGCAGGTCTTGAAGGTCTTGAAGCACCTCACCTTTCCCAACAGCCGCTGAGTGCTTATGCTGTCCTCCCTTGTACTGGTTTTAAAAATAAAGAAGTGGAATACTTTGGATGAAAAACAGCCTTTCCCTTTATTTCTGAAGGTGTTCTTCATCTTTATGGAAAGATCTTCTATTGTCAGTCCCACCTCTGGAGTAAATGGGTACACTTATTTTGCCAAGGTGCAAACTACAGTACCAAGAGCTGTTGGGGTTTTATTGTGCTCTTTGCCCAGTACTGAACAATTTGTTTTTGATGTGGCCTCTGCCAGCCCTGAGGTGCTCCCTGTGTGTAGGAAGGTGCCTGGGTAAATACAATGCAGCGTAAAAATGAGCTCTTGAGAAAGAAAGAGATACTTGACCCTGCTGCAGGACTGGTTCAAGGACCCTGATGCTAGAAAAGCTGTCTCCTCTGTCCCTTTCTTTCCTTTCTCCCCTTCAAAGACCCATAAACATTTTACAGCCTTCTAGTTTTCAAATGCAAGGCACGTGTCCAAAAACATGTGCCTGTGTGTGACATGAGTAAAGCTTTGCAGGCAGAGCTTTCAGTGTACACTTAAGGCAATGACCATCTTAACTTCTGGTGTCTCAGCACCTCTGTATCCAGTGGAGGCTCCTCTGGAGGGTGAAGGAAACACAAACCAGCCTGGCTGCTCTGGGGCTTGGAGATGCTTTCCTCAGACCACCAAGGACATGTGGGACTGGACATCGAGTTACTCTGTGATTCTTACCAGCACAGGGCAGAAAGCTTTTTTTTTTTGTCTTTCTTCCCACCAGTTCCTCCGTTACACATAAGTCAAATGAATTCCTGCACGACCCAATAGTTTGAACTGATTTTGAAATCACCATTCTTACTACTCTTAACAATGCTCCTTCCGTCACAGGAGGTTCTGAGTGTTTGCAGAAATGTCATCTGCCTTAGTCCTGCTACATTCACCTTTTGTTACTAGAATACCGAATTTAAGGGATTTTGTTCCTTTTATTTGGTAATAGGAGTAAAAGGCTCTATCCTGTTAATGTTTCTTGAAAGTAGGGTCCATAATTAGGATTAAATTCTAGCAGTAACTAAGTTCCACTTTGCTCTGTGTTTCAGAGCCTCTGTGATCTACTTGCCTAAGCCCCCTTTCCAAGAGTGATATCAACCTGCAGGAGCAACCTCAAGGAACAGCGCTTAATTCATCAAGAAATGTGGCTGACATACTTATCTCCAAAGGCATACGCAGTCCAGCCAAGGTCAGCCACGTTCCTCACATTCATGGAATGAAGATCCTGCTTTTCAGTCCTTCACTGAACCACTGTCAGGGCAGAACTGCCACCCCTGTGCCATTAGTCAAAGGGAATGTTGCCTGATCATCTCAAATAATGATCATCTGAAACAGTCTTTCAGCCTGTGAAAGAAAGACAAAAATTCAGCAGTAAAAACATTCCCTCTTTTAGAAAGGTCAAATGCACAAAGAAGACATTTTTGAAGGAATGCCGGATGACCCCCAGAGCCTCTCACAGGCAGTATTTATGCCCCTGCACTGTTTGGAGTTTTTAACTCCTCTTTGGAGAGGTGGTAGTGGCTGCCTAAAGTGCAGGCACAATTCAGCAATTTGGCACATGTGACTCTTCCGAATATGGCAGCAATCAGCAAAAAGCGATATGGTGAGTGGTAGCGTAAGCACCAGGTTCTGAACAGCATTCAGACAAGAAATCTAAACCAGAAGAGTGGAGCAGAAGGAAATCCAAACAAGCTTTCACAGAAATAAATCGTATCAGCTATACTTAGATAATGAGAGTCTAACATTAGAAGATTGAATTCAGAGTCACCATCGCACTCCTAAACCTTACTGACTGAATGGGCTGCAACAGACAGTGCAAGTTCACAAAAGCATTTCGTGAGAAAAAAAAAATCTCCAAAATGCTTAGTAGAAGTAGCTTTAAAGACTTCTGGGAGAATTAAGGGAGCCCAGACTGGACACGGAACACACTGGTTGTTAGTGGAGAGGAAAAAAATCTGTATTCTAGGCATCAGTTATTTATTTAAGGCTGTAAATATTTGGGTGTACCCATAGTATCTAATGTCCTTGATAATTTTTGGTTGTATTGTGCATACAGCACTATTTTCGGCAACCTGCAGGATGCCACAAAATGTTACAGGAGGTTAAGATATCAGCCAGTGAGCAGTTTCTGTCTGATGGACTGCAAATTCTTAAGCCATTAAATCCTTCCTATTTCAAACAACTGCAAGGTGCATTTGTCCTAAATCACGTCTTCCCAGTCCAGCTATGTTTGCTTTAATAACTGGAAATGAACTAACTGTAACCAGAACAGTACCGTCCCTCGGGATCGTTACACCGCAAACCCAGCATTTGCCCTGTCAGTGAGATCCCCGCTCTCTCCAACACCCGAACGAGATGGCCGGCCACGTCCGCTGTGTCCGAGGGTGCTGTGGTGCCCTGGGAGAGGCTGGGCTGGCCTGCTGCCGAGGCAGGCGAGCGTACGACAGCAGAGAACGGAAGGAGAGAGGAATGGAAACTGGGGAGACACGGAAAAGGAAGGAGGGCTGATGCAATAAAGTAGAAGGTAAACACGGCGGCTAGAAAAGCAAGACAAGGCACAAGCAGCTGATCGATGAATTAGCAAGGGATAATTAATTAGCGAGCAAATCCAGAGGGCAAGAAAATTAAATAATTAATTATGCAATGGCACAAACAAACAGCAAACTAATTAAATGAATGTGGACCTACCAGATGCTCTGATTATTTAAGGCAAAACATGGTTAGTGAAACTATTTATTGTCTGGTGTTTCAGTTATTCCTGGTATCTCTAGCCATGGAGATTACAGCCTCTTTAAATGCAAGGTCCGACCGTGTGCATCTAAAACGCATTTATCTTGATAGTGCAAGTGAGACGAGTGGGACACTGGTGGAAAGCGGTAGTGACCACAGCTGTTCTAAATAAAATGTTTTAAAAGAAGGTGCTATAACAAGATAATGTATAATATGTTGCTTTATTTTTCTTTTATTTTTAAAAATTTTTTTAATAAGTACTTCGAATTGGTACAGCTGAGAATGGAAGTTGGAAATGTCGGGGTTTTGCTGCCCCTGACAATGGAAGCTCTGCCATGTCTGAAGCAAGGTAATTCAAGTAGGTACATTGCTTATTATTTTAAATAACTTTAAAACTCTGGAGGAAGACAGATTTTTTGAAAATGGATGATTAACAAACTACAGTAATATCTAATACTTTAAAAATTCCTTTCTTGCTTACCTGTAGATTTAAAATCTTGATAAACCCACTGCATTGTCTCTACTGTCTGAAATGATTTTGGGGTTATTTTGTAACTCCATTTTTCAAGTATGGCAGTGTCCTCCTGCAGTGTGATCTGCTTGCATGGTCTGCATTTTTTTTTGGCAGCGGGTGCTTCCTTATTTTTGGAATTTTTGTTCTGTAAGTATTTTCCAATATCCTCTACGTAAGGCATTAAATCACAGTAATTCTTTTTCTCTCATTAAATGTTCCTGATGAACACAATCGACCCATGTGATCATTCTTGGGAATATTTATATATGGTACGAAAACTTTAGGTGCATGGATAGCCAGAGCACACACTCTGAATACTTTGAGCACTCAGCCCAGTGCTCCTCACTGCATTTAACAGCAGCTTTCTGAGCTGGGAGGTCACGGGCAACAGTTGTCTGTATTTGGAAAGTAAGAGCAAATGTAGCATTGCATATATCATTCATTCATTCTTGTCACTTGCACATAAATGTCTCCCTCACCTAATACTTCACAGCACTACAGGACACATTTATTGTCTTGAATGTGAGAGCTACAGCAGAATGAGGGCTTAAATAAACCACAGATGTGAAAAATTCCAACTGGCAACTTCAAACTAAACACCATGAAGCATAAGAAGACACTTGTCAGAGCTGGAAGGAGCAGCTTGATTAAATCATTGCTTCAGCCCAGACATGTTGGGCCTAATTCTCCTCTCCCACCAGATGACTCACGTATAGCGTGGGCAATGGCACTGCTCTAAGACTAGTGTGGTGGTACTTGGACTCCAGAGCTCTAATTATGCCCACGTTTAGCCGCACATTTAGCTCTGACACCACAGAGCTAAAATGTGCAGCTGAACAGATTTATGATGCGACGCTCCTCTGAGGTGAATGACTGCTCCTACTCATGGCCTGGGATCATTAAACCAAAGCAAAGAGAACTTCAGTAGCCAATGTTGCCCCAGTGTTGAAAGCAACAAAACCTGCCTGAACTGCTGGTGAGGCAGATGACAAGAGATGGATCTTTTTTTAACTGTGTTTTTCTTGGTGCCAGTTGCCAGGGAGGAGCCGGCATGGCATGTATGTGAAGTACTGCAGTTGAAAGCTCTGATGCTGTCAAACTTAATGGCCCCAGCCTCTGCTCTCTGCCACTTCTGGCGTGCATCCCCACTTAGAATCCCCTCCCCTGGCAATAGTTTCTCATCACTCATGGCAGGGCAAGGTAGCTTGCAGAGCAAGCACCTCCCGCCTGCATCTCCCTCTCCAAATTTGACTCCCTTAGGGAAGAGGAGGTATGGCAGCTGCCTTAGGCATACCAGGTATGTTGCTATTAGGCTGGAGAGCTGCATCCTCCTCGGATCATCTTTTAAAGACCATGACAAAGGAGGATGACCCGCACAGCAGCCATTTCCAGCCCCTGCACCAGTGTCCAGCTGTGCCCAGCTGGGGAATGCAGATGCCGCCTTGCTGCCTGCATGAGCCACATGCCCAGGAAATGTAGGAAAAGAGGGGGTTTTCAAAGTGTGAAATGCACCAGTGCAATACCATCAACTTCTCTGAAAGCCACCAGCATGAATAGTTAGCATTATATTGCTCTAAGTGCTAGTGAGAAAAGTGGTAGCCACTGACCTGATCTGTGTTAGTAAAAGCCACACAATCAGTTTTGTTCTTATGTGGATATTATTGCAGTTACGAGAGACAATTTACAAATGCCTGGCTGTTTTGTAAAAGCCAATGTACTTGGATTCACAGCAGGTACTAATTTTGTGTGCATCTGCTGAGCTATGCATGGCATCAACCTGTTTTTAATTACACCTGCATGTCAGGCTCAAAATATGTCTGTGAACAGGAAAGATGAAAGGTAGGCAGAACAGGATGTCATGTATTTCCCATCACCTTTCACTGGCTGTCTGCCCACAGAAGTAAGAGGAAATTCCCTTCTTCCATAGTGAAAACGTAAAGATTTACTAAGCTTTACGCTGCCAACAACAAGGTGTAATAACCACTTCCTTAAGGAAACATGCATGTGTTAACAGGGCTGAGCAGGGGAGCTCCAAATAGCTTTCCACACCTTCTTCACCGCTGATCTGTAAAGGGCCACAAGTTAGCCCTTACTTCATTATATTTTACCTGCATCGAAATATGCAAGTTGGTTGATTTAATATCCCAACCTCACTATAAAACAAAGCAGGGGTGACCAGGGCTTTTCGATTGCTGGAATAACAAAGAAAAAGTTTAACAATACTTCTCTTTTCTATTACTTCACCCAAGTATATAGAAAAAAAAAATTGTACACAGTTACACAAATAAAATAATTCAAACCAGCTAGAGATGGCTATGACACATCAAACACTGGAAAGAGAGACTCAAAAGCTGATAGTCAGAAGAAATATCTTTCCTGAGGTAAGTCCCTCTGAATTCAAAGTACTAAGCCATTTGTGATTGTACCTTGACACTATTCTTTTAATTTATTCCTGTCTTTTGAAATTGTTTCTTGTTCTAATTGCAGTAAAAATTGTGTGCTGTGAAAGCTGTAGTGTATGCCAAGAACGTGTATGTGTAGTCAGTATATAAACCGCAAGAACAGGGGAAGAACAACTGCTTTTGTTATTCTGGAATCCAGTCAGACTTTGCGCGCTATCATCTCAGCCACTTCATATCGAAAACCAGCACTTGCATATCAGTAATGGTACATACATATTTAAAAGACTAAGAAGAAATTCACTAGCCCCTTTTATTTTAGTATAAGTGTTTGTTGAAACATTTTGATCCTATTGCTTATTCCTACAATATTTCTGGGGTCTTTGGGGTCTTTCAGCAGAACCTACATGAATCAACCAGTGATAAAAAGCACCCGTGAAATCAGCCTGCCCCGACAGCCTGGGGCGTTAGCTTGTGTGCAGGTACCTTTGAGCATCTCTGGCTTTGGTAACCGCGCTCTGCGTTGCCCAGGCTGATGCAGGAGAACAGCGCTGCCTTGTCCCCAGGGAGGTCACCCATCACGGCAGCCCCAAGGGCAGGAGCTGGAGGACACTCCTTGGTGTCTGCCAGAGCAAGGGGAGAAGGGATCCGGGCCAACGCATCTTACTACTTCATAGTTGTGTCCAAGATTTAATGAGTGTAGTCGGAGGCCTTGGAGGCCGTAGTCCTGAATTCCTGCTTTCCTCAGTCAGGCACTGATCCAGTAGAAGCTGTGGTTGTAGCTGCCCTGGCACCATCTTTGCTCTCCTGGAGTGCAAAATGAAAAACAAAAAAGACCCTTTTGCTGTAGAGGGAAGGGCCTTTCAGTAAAGTTCAACCTTGAAGTGAGAGAAAACAAAATAAACCAGAAATAAGGTTGAGATCCAAAGACTCCTGAATGCCTCTGCACCAAGAATTCCCTCCTTTGTAGCCCCACGATCCATATATTCCCTGGATTTTTTGCATGCCTTTTCAATTTATGCCACCAGCTGTAATTTCAGTTTCACAGCAACCAGGCAAAATCTCACCACTTCCAGCAGCGCCCTGCCAGGTTCCACTCTTGAGGAGCCCTGAAGTTTGCCGAGGTGGTACCTTTACCTCTGTCTGTTGTTGCTACGCAGATGCAGTGGCTTCTGAAGGTGGAAAGTGCATTGTTGGTTTTAAAGTTTTGTTCTATTTACTTATTTCATTTCTCAGTGGATAAAAGTCTTACACACCACTTCTTTTTCTTATAGTTGAGCCACAATTTTCATACAGCACTTCAGTTGTTACCTGAATACACTTTTTGTGCACTTTTGTTCAGGCTGCAGGAATCCAGACAAACAAGTGTTAACTCCCCATGATGTTTTCCAGCTGACAGGCCTAATTGATTTGATTTCCACTGTTTTTACAAGTGACCCCTCTCAACCCGTCATCACCACTTCTTTTTGATACCTGAGCTTTACTTTCTACTCACACATTCCACCTCAACAAGTAATAAAGAGCTTATTAGGAACGAAGGAACTTATTATTTGTTTTCTAAACTACGCTCCGTGCGCAGCAGATTCAGTGAGTTCTAGCCTTGTATTATTAATCAATACAAAACATTTGATTCTACTAGATTACCAGCATCTTTTATCCTCAGACAGAAGTTAGGAACCTGTTTCTTTGTGTTCTGCTACCCACGCTCCAGCCAGACTAGACAGAGATAAAAGACAGCTGAGTAATATTTTCCTGAGATCCCTGATGATGCACACAGATGGCCTGTAACGAATGAAATATGCAAGGTGACGGCTGGAGTTCTCCTCACATAAAAGTTCAACTTTTATGGCTTAGAGAGTATTTCAGTCCTTACGCCACAGCTTCATGGTAGAGAGAGAGATTTATTTTCTCATCTGTAACAGGATTTGTGAATCTTTGCTTACCATGGCCATTAATGGTTGCAATTGGAAGTAGCCTACAACTCTCACTGTACTTCTTCCTTCCTTCATTAAAACACAGCTGGGAAAAAAAATGTATTAAAAAGAGCATGAAGGCCATGTGGGCTTGATGAATCTAAAAAAGAAACACCGCAGAAGATCGTTACCTGCATGAAATGAAATGCAAGACTGAAGAACCCCATCAAGGGTTTTTAGCATATGTAAAAACAAGTAAACAAACAAAATCCAACACATCATAAATCAAGTAAAAGATTACATGTTGGAAGCACAGGGTAAAAAAAAAGCCCATTGGGATAAAATAAACACAGATCTGTTTACAGTGCCTGAAAGAAACAAATATGTTTGTTCTGGCCTATTACTGTGTCTTCTCTGAGAGAGCTGGTGACTGTGTCCATAAAATTCACTTTTGCTAATGTATTAAATAATCTGACCATAATGCCTGACTGTGGATCACAGTCTGGTGAGCAGGAATTCATTCAATTTGAAATGAACATAGTTTCAAGCACATAACTTCTATCCTTCCTAACCCCCATGCCTTTGCTTAGAGGCAAAACATCTTAAAACAGTCCAAGTTATCTTCTGCAAGAAGCTAGAGTCAAAAAGTGACTTAGCTCCATTAAACTGCAGAACAGTAGACGTAAGAAAAAAAGTTCTTCAACTGTTTGTGTGGCCTGGACTCCAGCAAGCTGGGGGGAGCAGCTCACCACTGTGCCAACATCTGTGTCCTCAGGAAACTGCAGGTGCAAAGAGAACAAGATAGAAAAAAAAAAACCAAACCAGAACACCAAATCCAAAACCAAGAAGCTGCCTGGGAACTTTCACCCTCCTGTGAAAGTGATTTTATGTTTCACTCCGCTGGAGAAAGGGCAGCCCTGAGGAAGGCTGCTCTGCTATGGAGATCCCCCAGTCCTAAGAAATGTAGGGCACCTTCTCCAGATCGCAGAACAGAAGATGACAGTGTACAGCCCCGGCCAAAAGAAGTGCCAGGAAGCCAGGGGGTACGGGACTGGGGATACCTGCAGGACTGGGGATACCCGCAGGACTGGGGATACCCGCAGCACTGAGACAAAGTGGGCCCTGGACCCAGCTCTGCCGGTTGCAGTGTCAGTACAAACAGAGAACTGGCACCCCGTTAGGAGTGGTGGGATGAAGGGAAGGTGAGAAGATACACCTTTGAGAAGATGTTGTGGGAGCCAAGTGGGACCATAAGTTATGACACACAGACGATGAACAGAGTAGATGTGGCGGCTCTGAGCAGCTGCTGAATGGCACATGACCCTTGTACCATACATGTTGTGTCGTCAGAGTGATGGGAAGGAATCTCTCCTGAAGTTTCCAGATTTGTCTTTTCTGGGCTGTACTATAGTATTTACATAGGTGTGTATCAATTTTGCAGCTTCAACCATACAGTGAGAGTTTTAAAATAAACCAAAACATTATGTATGCATATAAAATATACTGTATTTCTATATATAAACTTAAGCCATTTCCTGTCTGTATGGAAAGTACGAGTATTGTCTGCTGTGTGAAAAAAGAAAAAAAAAAGGATATGCTCCACTTTTTCCATTTATTGTCTAGAACATGCCCTCATATCTAATGGTTTCTGATTGAAAACAGCCTCTTAATGCATTACAAGTAAAAATAACCCATTATTGTGTAATATATTATATACCCTTTCCTCTTTAAGGCAAAGCAGTCCTTGCAAATACGTCTAGACAGCATGATGGAAAAGCACAAATTGGCCCCTAACTATCACCACCCACTTATCAGACAAACCTGGAAGAAAATCTAAGATATTACAGTCTCACTCTTTGCATGACATCTATAAGAGGCATGTCTCTCTCAGGCACAAAAGGCTTCATTGCTCACTGCATAGCAGAAGTGTCAAAAGCTTTGTTAATAAGAGCACGACTAACATACCTTTATGGCCTGATAAGAATTGCCAAGTGGCAAAAGTTTGCCAGTGTTTCCTCTAAGCAGTGGTATGTCCTATGTACGGACTGTGTTAAAGGGTCTTCTTTCCATGCTGTAGAAGAATTAGTCACCTGCCGACTCTCCACACATGATCAGAATTCAGAATCTATTTGCCACATTTTGGAGGAATGATTTCAAGTCCTGAATTCATCCTTCTTCCATGCACCTGACCATTTTTTTAAAAAGTTTTTCAACTCCCTGCATTTGTGCCTGCTAATAAAATCGTATTTGACAAGGCTCTGTTTGTAAAAAGATCATTTACCTCCTCTGGCACATCTTCTAGATACCTTGGCATGGCAACAACTCAGCTTCGTTTGCACTTATCCTGAGAAGTCTGAGGATGCAACGTACGTCTTGGATAACAGCATTTGGTTTTTGTTATTCTTTTCTTCTTATTATTGCCTTTAGACAATAATGACAGGGTAAAGACGGTAATGGAAAGAAAGAGCAGCAGAAGGACAAGAGAAATCAGTTGTTCAACCAGGAGCTTTTATCTGATGCCATTTATTTCCCACTTGCAAAATACTTCATATTTATTATTCAGAAAGCGTTAGTCTTCCCTGTGATGAAAAGAGAAATGGTGAATCAACAATGAAGTGGGTGATTTTTCTATAAGGAATGTGCTGGGTGTTGTTTATACAGTTTGCAAGCACTTCCATGTTTTCATGTGTGTGTGTAGGGTGTTAGTGTGCAGGAAAAGCGATTGCCTCTTGTCCCAGGGAAGTTATAGAAGCCTTGTCACGTTCATACCTGAATGCTCAGACACCCTGGTTGGGGAAAGCTGGGCATGGATTGGGATGTACAAGCCCTGTGCAGGAGTGGGGTACTGGAATGAGATACTGCCACATGCTTTAGAGCCTTCGCTTTAGTGTTTTGGCTTCTCTTTCTACACGGTTATCCCTAGGAAGGCTGATGGACAGGTAGCAATGTTAAACTATGTTTTAGTCTAACATCTTCCAACGAATGAGTCAAACGGTCAGGAAGCTGGACTTGTCTGGGTGAAAGAATAACCTAATAACTTCGCAGTCATTTTTAGCCTATCAGTCAGCACAGACTTAACTCCCATTCACCACCGAAGGAACGTATCTCCTACGCACACGTATGAGCCCACACATCCACACGTTCACATGCATGTGCACAGCTGAGCAGTAACCTAAACAGGACTTGTCATTCCTTTGGTTTTGGAAAGTCAGTATGAGGTTTCTTCTAAGAGAGGAAGCAAGGAAAATGGCACATCCAAAACCACCGTCTCTCCCCATACAATCAAAACGCTGACGGACTTGCAAACATCACAGTAGTTTTGCCACAGATGCCCCTGTAAATTGAGCCAAGAAGCTGTTCATTGTGCACCAGAAACGCACTCGTGTTTGAGCTCTGAATTCACATTCACCCATTTGTGTAAGTGAGGTTGCAGCTGTGGCTTTGCTGCTGGGACAGGCAGAAAATCAACCCAGGGAACAATCTGCAAGACAATCATCAGGAGGAGGCACTTTCCAGCTGAGTTACGAAGTTACATGCTTTCTGCCAATGTGTTTTGGATTTGCTCTGCTATTTTTAAAACTGTAAGAAATGTCCAAGCCTCTGCCCAGCCCTCCTTCTTACATTTGGTGCACTTATCGTGGTTGGCGTCCTGTCTGAGGCAGGAGATCAGTCAGGAAGTTAACCAAGGGTCCAGATGCTGCTCTTGGAAATGCTCATTCCAGAGCCAGGCTTCCACACATTTCAGCTGCCAAATTCCCTCCACACAAACGTCCATGGTTTCTGGCTCTCACACTGGGGTAGTTAGAGGAAAAGCCTGAAGAAGAATGTTTTCTACTCTACAATTAACAAGGAGGTGCAGTGCCAGGGGAATAATACTGCCGACATACGCTGGCACGCTTTGTATTACAAGTTACTGCTTTCCAGCCAGAGAAAGTTCTTGTTGAAGGTGAAGATTTGTACCCGTGAGGGCACAGGCAGTACAGTTGGCAAGCTACGCGCTGAGGAAGGGAATTTGGTTAGGCTGCTTTCCACTTACAGGTAAAACCGAGATACAGATGCCTGCATACCTTTATGTTAGATAAATACTGCAACGCCTACCCCCTCTTCCTAGCAAAGACACTGATCTTACAATAACTGCTTACGATGCAGCCCATGGCTGCTACCAATCTAGCAATTTATTTTCCTTCAGGCTTCTGAAATCCCATCCCGGGGAGAGCTAGGGCTATATTCCACGTTCTGTATTTTATCAGAAAACTTCACATGCTAGGGATGATTTTTTTTCTAAACAGGGCCTTGTTCAGCACAGACGTGGCTATGAGGCTCTCACCAACACCTCTGCTGTGTCAGTCACAGTGCTTGAAGGCTACAGCTGTTTTTGGTGAGCGTACACTACACTGCCTACTCACAGTAGGAGAAAAACCAACAACTGAAAAGCCAAGTGTGAACAGGTGTACAATCCCCCATCATGATTTCAAGCCACGTTTAACCATCCTGCTTCAAATAATTTGTCCCCTTAGTCCTCTAACATGAAGATGCCTGAGACTGCAGGATCTATGAACACAATCGGAATGGGGCATCATTTCTTTGGACCAAACCTAACAGTCGCCAGAGCATACATATGCACATGTCCCTCTTGGGACAAGAAAATGTGAGATTTTAAATCCACGGTCACATTAGCACTTTCCAGGACATTAATGCTTGTAACACTCTGGACCCTTGAGATTTTTTCTTCCAACTTTACATTACTCACTGAGATCTCTATTGCAACCGTGGACCATGAGCCCATAGAAGGTGATGTGTGTAGTGGACTCTCACAGATCCAGTTGTCTGATGCCTGATTTTGTTTCACAGGTCTCTTTCAGATCCCTCCAGGGTGTCTAGTTTGTCAGTTCTGAACTATGCTAAGGCTGCATTTCAAATTATATCTAACTGATATCCAAAAAAGTGAAAAATAAAAGAGTTATTCAGTCTAACGTGGATTCTTTTACCGCAGAAGTGATAACTGCAAACATGACAATTGTAATCACGAAAGGAATTGCTTCCAAAAGTTTTGAGCAGCTAAAAACATAGCAGAAAGAAGGAGGAGGTAGGATTAGGACAACAGCTGGAATTCAACCTTAAGTATAACAATAAGTATCTACACTTACTGTAATGAAAGTCTTTCCACCAAAAGGATGTGCTAAGAGCCCCAGCGCGCACAGCAGATGGTGCTTTAACTGTCCGATTTAGGGCCCGTTTTGCTCGGCACACCAACTGGGCAGGCATGGCGGCAGGACTCACTTTTTGCTCCTAAATCTATGAGCAGCACTTCTCACAAACGCCAGTAAAGGCTAGGGCATTTCATCCAAGATTTTGTCTTTGGTTTACTGGCATTTTGGCTTTAGTTTCACTACCCTGCTGTCAAAGACTGAGAGCTTTTACTAATTC
Source organism: Buceros rhinoceros silvestris (assembly GCF_000710305.1). Lineage (NCBI taxonomy): Eukaryota > Metazoa > Chordata > Aves > Bucerotiformes > Bucerotidae > Buceros > Buceros rhinoceros. The sequence continues at coordinate 50,851 of NW_010407579.1, read as the reverse complement.
AGAAATCTGGGCATCAAGACTCATCTTTATAGTTCACCAAAATGTAAGTGCTGTAAAATGTAAAATTCCTCATACAGCTTTTAAACTTTTTAGGCTGAACACTGAATGCTGCGAAATGATTTTTTTCCAGTAGTGGAGTGCTATTTTATAGAAAACAGTAACCATTAATTCTGCCTGCTAAGAGCAAATGAAGAAAATCAGACCTGCTCCATGAAAAGGGAGGATTTGGTCACTGTAATAAAAGCATCAATGTTTCATATCCTCTGTTTTCACAAGTCCTCCTCTTTCCTAACTCACAGCTTTTACTATACATCATATATTAACAGAGAAATGATTCTGTGCATTTTAATGCAGCTGGAATGAGAAGTGATACAGGTGGAAAATGGAATGTATGAAGGACAACTTGGAAAATAGCTTTTTCCTCTTCCTCACTGTAGTACTTGCATGCTACCTGGAAGTAACTGGGAGGTTATCTGTGGTAGCATCATCTACATCCTTGTCCTTCTTGGCTGCTCTTGTCCTGCCCCTAAAGGCATTCAGAGATGGAGAATCCGGAATTTCTCCATTACAGGGCTTCATAATCTTACTTTCACAAAGCTTGGGGTTCTTTTCCCTTCATGTTTATCAAGAATCTTCACTGTTCCAGCTTAAGCTTCTCCCCATCTCTCCAGCTCATCGTGGGCTAACATTTATTAATTAAAGATGTTCCCAGTATCCTCTCTCGGCTCCTTTTCTTTACAGTAACCAAATAGTTTGTTCAGTCTTCCTCCCACAGGTAATGTTTGCTGTAGCTGCGGTGATTGCTACAATACTCTGGACTCTCCGCAGGTTATTGGTGTCTTTTTTATCTGCTGTGACCTAACTGAGCCCAGTGGGGCCAGATTCATAGATAGCCAAAATATCAGTGTCACCTAGAGTCTTCTGGCTCTTGAATTTCTTTTCTAGCAGTGGTACTGGGCACACCACAGCTCCCAGACGGCATGACCCGCATACAGCACCTGTGTGACCCCAGACATGGTCCAGCAGCTTCTAGCACATACATGACACCCTTTCCAGGGTAACTATAAGCCTCTTGCCTCCACTTTACATAGCAATGTGTTTCATTGAGAACCTGGCCCCAAACTAATCTTGCTTTCCTTTTTTGCTCCCAGACTTCACAGCCAAACAGGACAAGATGATGCACCTTGGCACTCACTGAGCTCCCCTTATCTGCATAGAGCAAAATCCTTCACATGAGGGAACTGCATGTGGGAAGGATTGAGGATACAGCAAGTTCTCATGTACATCATCTAACCTCTCTCACAGTGTCCATCACCTGCTTGAGAGTTTACTACCCTCACCTTGCTATCCTGTGGCTTTTTTGAGAAACTTATCTGTACTAAACAACTAGAGAGCAGGTATTTGGTCATCTGTTCCTTTGCTTGCAAAGCATTGCATCCTTAATCGCATCCTGTCTCTAGACTTCATAGAGTTTTTGGCAAACTAGTTCTCAGCCATGGCTTTTTTAACAGACTTGAGCCCCATTACCGAAGAGAACAGCTTCAAAATTGCACAGAGGGGAACAGGCAGGTGCAGTCACTAGAGGTAGGGAAAACAGTTGTGTACTGTCCCCTGACTGCTTTTCCCATTTCTGTCCCATGATCCATATTCTCTCTCCCTAGCTATAAAGTTTGTTTGCAGGAGTTGGATATGAAAGACTGGGAGGGGGTTGTGGTAGCTGTTGGTGGGGGCAGCAGAGTAAGTGGTGGTGTTCTGGATGGATGCAGCTACAGAAAGGTCAGGGTCCAGGACTTCAGGTGAGGGTGGGCTTGGTACACGTACAAATTCTCAGAGGCCACGGTAAAAGAAAAGGTAAATAACTGTCTTTGGATGACCGCGGAATAGTTGCACTTGTGTGGACCTGGAGTAGAGGCAGGGCAGGCAGGGTCTGAAGCTGCTCAGTCGCCAAGTGCTCCAGAGTGCCTCTACCTCCACACTGGGTTAGCATTTTTGTACCTCTACTGACTGCTGAACGGCCTGGGTTCAGTCTCTGTCTGACAGTCAGGCTGTTCCTCAGCATGGACATGACCAGAAAGATACCTCTCATTGGTCTAGACATCCTTTAACTTTGCTTAGTTCTGAAGATTAAAGTAGCAAGATGGCCAGAGAGCTGCCCATGGTGTGCTGACCTCACAAGTAGACACACGCAAGTAGACCAGGGAGCTATAAAGCGCAGCGCTGGCATGGGATGGGTTGCCAAAGTACTTACCCAACATGCTGGCATGATTTTTCAGCTGTTGCTGGTGTTACCGATGCTCATGCTGACGAACTTAATGCAGCCTAAAAATTTCTTCCTGAGCAGTACTCACACCCATGAAGCACGGATGCATTTTGGGAGAGAGTAGGACACTTTGTGAGGTACCTCCCTCTTTTTCCCTTGGGCTGTGCTAGCAGCCTTCCTTCCAGTTCACCCCAGTCCTCTCCCAGACGGCAGTCCTCATTCCTGCCATCCAAACCTACCCACACTCCCTCTCAAAGCCTCAACTCTGCTTTAGGAAAGGAAGTCGAAGCCAGAATTTTCCTCCCAGGATAACAGGGAAAAGAAGAGCACTTCACCTTACATTTGAACTCCCTAAAACAAGGGCTTGAAAGAGACTGCTCGGTGTGTGCGTGGCCACCTGGGAGCAGGGAGCTGCCGGGAGGAGGTTTGACTGACACAAGTGTGCACCTCCCTTCCTCATCTGATCCGGCAAGTCACTCCCGAGGATCACCCTGTACCCCGCTCCGCTCCCGGGTGGGATGGCATTTTCCCGCGGAGTGATCGCATTACCCAGGCCCCTTGTGTAAATCTGATTCCCAGCAATTGTTCTCTGGTGACCTTTTATTGTTAACAGTTAGTGCTGGAGCTGGAGCACAACTGGTGTAAGCATATTTTACATCCTCCTCGAGCAAACAAAAAAGCTGGGTGGGCACAGGCTTGTTTCCTGGTTCACACCCATGACTCCTTTGTGTCTCAGATCTCCTCCCACCGTGTGTCACAGTCAGCAAACCCACTCCCTTACCTTTTGGCTCCCAGATAGAGTGACGTCTTCGCGGGATGCGTGGGCATGCTCCGTGTATCCCATTCTCCTCACATCCTAGAGGAACTCTGCCTCTCCCTGATACTCAGTCTTTCCTTATCCATGAGGCCAGAAATGTAAATCCCTGTGCAAAGAGTGAGTCTGCAGGATGGTTTCTGTTTGTCTGAGTGTCCAGGCCATAACACCACCCACCAGCTCTCTGCTCTGGGGGCTGGTGTATACTTCTGTACAGCGAGTATCTCAACAGCCAGTTCTCTCTGCTTGACCCAGTGATACGCACTTGCGCCTGGAGACACAAACACATCCACAGCCTGCTAATCATCGCGTAGAGTAACATAGAATTTCTTCTCTCCCCCGGTTTTATCAAACTACTTTTGGGGAGAAAAGGCGTAGTTGGCTGCCTGCTCCAAAGCAGATAGCACTTCAGGCCCGTGACAAATCAAGAATAAGTCAAGTTACTGAACTGAGGGCCCTTCCCAAATGTACCGCACTTTGCCAGTAAGTCTCTGTCTTTTCTGTGGGGAAGAAAGGAAGGTGGGGAGGCAAAAGAGCAGGGGAAGACACTCTGGTCTAATCTTGTTTCCTGCAATAAGGCATGTGTGTATGAGGGGGTGTTTACAGCGGACAGAGGCGAGGGACACGACGTTAATCAAATTGTGATCCTTTTAGAGTACAATACGCGATTAAAAACAACAATTTGAATTTATCCTCCAGCCTGTTGGCAGCTAACACATAACTCATTCTTTCTGTGGATAGCTTTACTTAGCAGGTCTGTGCCATGACTAATGAAGCCATCTCTCTGCTAGCGCATTATTTCCAGACCTTTTGGGAAGAAGCCCGCTGCAGCTCCCCGCAAGACCCTCCCTTTGCAGGCTGCCTATGGCCACCCTGCAGGTCCCTCCCACTGCCTCCACTATGCTTGGGAAAAGTGTGAGAAAATATGTCTCCCGTAAATCTGCTTTAGGAGAGCTCTCTGCATTGCAATGACATTTAAGGACAGATTTTCTGGGTCACTTCTCAAATATTTTACCCAAAACACTTGAAAGCCACTTCCTTGGCAATTCTCTTGCCTGCTCCTTGGTGGCATGTAATCCGAACTTGCCATACCCACCGGCTGTGAGGCGAGGCACACATTTCACTGGTAAAGTCATAGTTAAACTAAACATTAAACTGTCCAAGAACTGACTTCCTCGACAGCTCTGATTCAGGCTCCCAAAAATGCTCTGCACTGTGAATCATGCTTCCTTCTGGAAATGACAGAACTTCCTCATCATGGTGTTCTAACTCGCCCTCTCCTCATCTCCAGTGCTATCAGGAAAGGCTTGAATTGCATGCCGCATTCTTTCCACGGTCGGCAGGGAGATGCATCCTTTTTGAAGAGGAAGAATTTCTATGAGTCAAAGGATGACAAACTGAAAATTAGTACCAGCCACAGAAATAAATGACAAACAACAACATAAAGCCCCGTAGAGATGGCCAGTGGGTGTATATTGGATATTTGCCTTTTTGGCAAATTTAGTTGACTAACTATTGCGAAGCGGTAGATTGCTTTTCACCACTGAAAGTAGTAACAAAGTTGAAAACACTCGTATTATTAGCTGTCTGTCTGTCTTTCCTGTGTCTGGTTTGACAGGTCTTATCTGCTTGCAAATCAGGTAGACAATGCTGTGTTTGCAAGATCCCAGTGCCCAGCCCACCTTTGAAGGACTATTGCATTTGCCTTCCACACAGCCAGGACGTGGGGAGGGGGAGGAAAAAAGGCAGCGCTTCTGACGGCTTGCTCCAATCAGACTTACACAGCAGACTTGTTCCCAGCCATTGCGATGACAGCAATTTACAGAGACAGTTTGCTGCACAGAACTTTAAAAGCAAAACAACAACCTCCTTCCTTCCCCCCCACCCCCAGCAAACCCGTATGATTTACTGAACAACATGTAGTTGGGATAAATACCTTACCATATGGCAAATGATGACTTGCACTAGCAATCACATTTTAAGCAGTTCTTCTTGTTTCTTTGTGTACAAATTTTTAACTCCCTCAGATCCAAGGTAGGTGAAAGCCCTGGATGCACAGGCTGTCTAGTCATTACTAGTTGCCAGGCTGTGGGCGTTCCTGGGATGAAGTCCTGTTCCAACACAGATCAGTAGCAAAATCCCATAGGACTAGATTGTCACCCTCATTTAGCCATCATATAATGGGAGGGGTTGAACGTCAAAAACTGGAGAATGGCTTAATGGAAACATAGGGGCAATTACCGCAACTTCCTCAGAGCAAACTTCCCTTCCTCACCTAGCCACATTCCACAGTCGGCAAAACAGTAGGTACTTGACAGGGAAGAGGAGTAAGTAATACTAAATCCTGTAACTTTTTATGCATTTTATCTAGATGAAATGCACTTTTCCAAGAATAATTTAGAAACAATCATTGCTGTTGAGATTTAAGTTTGTATTCCTGCTCTTTACATTGTCCCTGAGAAAGAATATTATTTTGATAGTGACATTTCATCTTTTTGCCACGGTTCACCCTTGCTGCCCATAGCAGATGAAGAAGTTCAGAGGTGAGTGTGAAGAACAGAGGCAAAATAAATGCTTAGTCCATCTTAGCCTGTTTCGGGTTCCCTGCTGCACAAAGTAGCTTAAAGCACACCTAATGCGGAAGTCAGAGAACACAGAAGTGGAAGAAAACTCCTGGACCATCTAGTCCAGCCACAGGTAGCGCAAACATCGAGCCCTTTTCATAAATGGGTCAAGTTCTATCTTGAAAAGAAGATGATTTGTTGCTTCTTGAAAGGCTGCCCCAAATCTTACTCTTCCAAGCTCTTTTTCTGACTTCCTCCACAAGCTTCTTTCTGGTGGAAAATTGTTGGACAAAAAAAAATCTCAGGAAAATCTTTGCAGTGTCTGTTTTGACTCAAAAAACACTAGTAACATCGATCCATTACATAAATTTAATACTTCTGGGCAGCAGCTGATTTGATCACAGGAACAATAAATATTATGACGAATGCTCAACAGTAAGCCCTTAAAATGCACGTATGAACCATGTAAGAAGTTCTGTGCTGAAGCAGCATACGTAGTAAAATTTAACCACTTATTCACGACCCTGAAACCACGAGCGTCTAGCAGACTGATCTGGAACTGCAAGGCATGGGGATAGGTATCGAATCCTAAGGTCTGTCAATGCTCAGCAGTTTTGCAATCAGGCAGGACCTTGCCAATTTGCTGACTCATTTCCTTTGGTCCCTCAGATGTACAAACTAGAGGTCTAATCTCACTGCCACTGTACAGGGTATGCCTCATTGATGGTGTCGAAAGTAATTTGAATCTAATGGCAAAAGTCACACATCTAAAGTATGTACACTCATGGAGACGTAATTGAAACAACACTCAGAAAGAACATTTGGGTTTTTTAAAATTTGCTGGTTTAGTCTTAATGCAGAAAGGCTTATTTTAAACCACAAAGAGAGCGCTGTAGGAATTAGAAATTGTCTATTTTCAGCAGCAATGTCTGTTGTATTTTTTATTCATCTGTTTTTCAGATGAGGGTTGAGCCCAAGTTTTGTACAGCTGTTGGCAAATCTCCCCATAACTGCAGTAGAAGAGGCTGATTGTTCATCTTTGGAAGACTTCACGTGTCTTCTGTCACATGATGAGCATGTGCAAATAGAACTTGTTCAAGTCAGATAGGCTGCAACACAAGACCAAGGACTTGTTCCCAGGAGAGGGATTTCAGTTTACAGGGGAGTGTAAAGCTTGTATGGGCAGGGGAGGCACAGCAGGGTAAAGGGGACGCAATCACGAAAAACGCAACAGTCCAGTACGAGCTCTTGTTGCTGTGGTTGCATCCCAAGATGAGACCCGCAGGCAGCAGTGGTGGCCAGAAGGAGATTTGAGCTGGAAAAGTGCTGGCTGGAGTGGGGAGTGGAGGACATACTCCCGGCACCAAAATGTCTCCTTATAGGTCTGATGGGTCATATAAAAATGCTCTGTGTTTGGGCAATTCTGGGTTGGTTATATAACATACAGTACTTATAAATGGTGACATTCATTAATGTAACTGCATACAGTGATTATGGATTTAGAGGGCCCGTTTGCTTCCACCTCCCTTAACATCTGTGAATACCACAGCAAGCAGAAAAATACCATAAAAATTCACAGAAAGTTTTTTCTCAAAGTGCTACCGTGGAAAAGAAATAATGCAGCTACTCTGAACTGCTCAAGAAGCAGTGAGCTATCTTCAGGAAAACTGTCGAAACCAAAATTGCAAAACTTTTCTATCACTTCTGGTGAACAATCTGGTATCTCTCTTCTCCTACAGATCCACATGTGTATGAACACATAACCATGGTTATGAGTTCTTTTTTTAAACAACTCCTTCCCATACACACCCCCTTCTCCTCCTGCCCTCTCACGCGCGTGTTCAGGCTCTTTGCTCTTCTGCTTACAGGCAGACTCTGACTCTGCCCTTGCGCGCACACACAGATGTAAAATGAAGTGCAACCCCAGGGCCAGTGGGGCTGCTTGGTGCCCAGCTGGCTACTGCCACCCAAGGAGCCTCAGGGAAGAAGCTCCTGCCAAACCACAGTCCTCCTAAGTAATCAGTGTGTTGCTGACTCTTTGACTGTGGACTCATTCCACTGCAGTCCCATGACACCCACCAGCTACTCAGGGCTGAAGCAGGTCAGCACGTGGATAAGATGCCTTCAGAGGGTTGTGGCATGTACTCCTGGTGACTCAGTAGGAGTTCACCAAATGAACCGGATCCCAAGCACTGAGCAATTCTACCAACTATGTGCAAATGGAAGAAAAGGGAAGGAGAGAGTTTTATTGTTGCTTTTTCTCATGGTGATTAATGCCAAATCAAAAAAAAAAAGAAAGAAAGAAAAAAGGGCTACAGGATTAGAAGTAAGGAGGATAAGATCATTAGAGAAATACAATTTAAGAAGACAAAGCCAGCTGGATGGGAGCTGGAGCCCACAAGACATCATGCTCTTTTCACTGTAGAAAGATGGTTGTGAGAAAATCAGGAAGGAGGTGATAGTCTTCACTGCAAGAGTAAGGATGCCCAAACAGAAGTGCAGCGAGACATGAAGAAAAGAGAAAGGAGTTGTGCAGAGAGGTAAGCAGCGGCTGATGTACAGTTCTGGAGAAACTAAACAGCATGAGAGAGTACCACCAGCACCCACCACGCTATAGGGTATGTGTTGCTGGAGAGGGAAGCAGGAACCTAAATCAGGAGCCATGTCCCTCTGCTTTGGTGTTCCCCTTGGCCATATGTCTATTGTCTTACCCCATTCACTGACACGGGAAGAGTGGCTGGGACAGTGGTTTGCAGAGCAGATCTGCAGATCTGCTTTTATTCCATCCTGGCCTCTTGCTAATCCATCCTGCTATTCACTGGGGGGAGACAGAGGGAGAAGGCAACACCGGGCAGGCTCGGTCGAGTCTGCTTTCCATGAGGAATCCCTCGGAAGTGAGGAGGATGATTTCTGCCGGCCTTTAGCGAGCTGTTAATGATCATTTGTATTGACATGGTGCTTGTGGAGACCACAGAGCCCCAAGGTGCTGACCAGGGTGGTACCCGCATTAAGCAGAACTAAGGCTCAGATAGACTGCAGGCTTTGGTGAACCTGCAGTCCCTTGCAGAGGTAAAGTTGCGAGGTTTTACATGCTAGAATCCAGGAAAAATAAATCTAGCATAGCATGCTAGCGCTTATAATCGTGCATGCTAACTGCTTTACTGGGAAATTGAGCAGCTGCTGCAGGCTACGTGGTTTTTCACATAGAATGTAGAACATGCTCATATTATACAGGAAGTTCGGCAATTGGAATAATATATCAAATAGGTGCCCAGAAGTTAGTTTTTGAGATGTTCACATTTTGGGGCAAGAATCTTTTCACAGTATTTCACCAGGCAATCAGTAGCTTGGCACCAAAGAATTTATCTTTGTTAATTCTAACTGTTTTAAAAAAGAAAAAGATCACGGGGATCAGATCCTTAGCTGTCGTTAACTGGCACTGCTCCACCAACCTAAATAAACTTTTGAGTTCGTACACTGGCTAAAAAGAGTCTGGCCCTATTCTTCAACTTCTTAATGCCACAGATTTTCAATGTATTGGTAAGAACCAGTTTGGTGTAAATGAAGAAATATTACCTGTTTATTAGCTCTAGCTTATTGTCATGATGAAAGTACCAGCACGTAAGCCCAAGCACTACTTCTGATCCTCTGTATGATCAGTGTTTGACATCTAAGTCCTAGAATGGATTTCTCAAGCAGATGATGCTTTCACAAGAGACTGATTTAGAAACGTTAATATTTGTGTCTGAAGAAGTCAATCACAAATACCTGTTAACTAAATGTACTGCTTCTGGGCAACAGCTGGTGGGGAGTGATGACTTTTGCTTGGCATTATGTATCTTATCTATGTTCATTATTTTCTGCATGTTTTCCAAATCCATTAATAAAGTGGAAACTCTATAAAATCTTTGGTGACAAATGTGTTGCTTAGATTGTATTTCCTCTAGTTGCCAAGGAAAGGAAGAGTGGGATAAAGAGCTGCTAGTGAAACAGTTTCCAGGATTGCCTATTTTTCTTGCTTATGAAAAGGTTCGGTTCAATTTAACGTTAGGTACTAACGAATGCTCAGCACAGGGGACTCTGCCTTGATTTACGCTTCCTTGTGACGTACTTTCAGTAATTGACCAAACTGCTTTTTTGCTTAGTGCTTCGTTGATTAGTGCAAGGATGTAAATTGGTAAACCTTAGTATCAAGCAGTCAGAAACGTTGTGTTTGGCGTATCCAGTTTGTATATTTGCATTCCTGAAATGCACCATCTTTTTGGAAAGCAGCCTTGCTAAGTCTATATTTATGAATGTTAATTATCATGGAGGCAAAGCTTGTGACTTTATAGCCTGATGTTAATTTGGTGCTTAAGACAGGAATTAAACTATTTAATTATTTTTGAAGTATTTAAAGCAACCCTACAAAATTTACAGCATTTACTTTTTATATACAGAACGGATTTTCTGAAAATTGATACAGCAAAGTATGAATTAGTTTGAGTTTTTAAAAAAAGTATTAAAGCCATGCTTTAAGATCTTTTTTCCAGCTCTGTCAACCTAAGAAATCCTGACTTACATAATTCTACTTAGAATTATCATGTGGCTATAGCTTTCTAAAAGTTCATTCTTTTATCTGAAGATTCTTTTTTCAAAAGAACTTAATAATACTATTTCCAGAGATTGCCACAAATAACTCCTCTTTGCAAAAAGCTGTTGCTGCTATTATTACCAATGCCAGCACAGCGTAGGAAAAAAATACCCTGTGGCGCAACGATCCCTACTCTCAGACCAGTGGGAATGAAACCTAAACTGCTCTGGGATGCTGCTGCCATTAGGGACCGTATTCGCCACAAGACAAAAATGGTGTGTTCTTCAGGAGTTACTCAGACTGGAGAAGTTGTAGACTTTTTATGTATAGTCCCATAGGTACGTATGTGCAGCTGAGGGGCTGCTGGCAAGGCTGGAGAGGAATTCTGAAATTAATGTTAAAAAAAAATGACAGCACAACCAGGGCAACAGTACCATTAAGGGACGCTGCTGCGTGATGATTTCCTTGGCAATGAGGGCTAGGCACAGAGGAGTCTGTGTCTGTGGACACAGAATCAGGGTATGTACACTCAGGTGCCTCAACTCCTCATGGTTTTGTTTTTGTTTTCAGTGTTTTGCTAATTGTGGCACATATAGAAATATTTCAACATACAACATAATAATTTTTATTTGTCTGAATTATAATACACCATATGTGAATGCATCTGTTCTTCACTGTGTTACATTTATTATTTGTACTATGGTGGGGCCTCAAGTTTCCACCTCAGATCAGGGTTCCAACTTGCTAGGCAATGCACGAACACATAATGGGAAACACTCCCTGCCTTGAGAAAAACATACTCTAAACTGACAAAAACAACTCAGGGTGGGAAGGGAAAACAGAGCCAGAGTACCGTTCCATGGTAGCTTAACCTCATCTAAACTGAAGTTCCCATGGTCTCGCACCTCCAATCCAAACCTCCGACTGCCCGTTGGGTGGCTTAAACTGGCTCACAGCTTGAGGAACCGCATCCCAGCAGGGAGAAGAGTAGGATCAGTCTGAAATTCATCAGCTGTTTTTTGGTAAGGTTAGTTTAGCAGCAGCATCTCCCTGACGTGGCTCACAGTGAAGCAATACGAACACCTACGCTGGCACGAGAGAAGGACCACAGCGAGACAGTGGAAGGGCAACAGCCTTGTCCTAGGTTGGCATGAGCTGCCACAGAAGCTCACATGTGGGGAGGCCGTACCTGTCCCACCCCTACAAGCTCAGTGCTGAGTAGGAGAAAGCAGCGTGGTGTGTCACAGCTACATGCCACCACATCGCTCTCTGCACCGTGCCCTTTACTCTGGGGTGCTTGCAAACCTTATCTGTCCTAACTGCCTCATAACCGCAGGACTCTAGGAAAGATCCTGCCACCAGGATCAGGCCCTTGCCTACAACACGAAGTAAGACACCCAGGGCCAGACAGGTTCAGATACAGAGTAAATGCTCTGGCATGTGTTAGCAAGCAGAGTTTGCTCAAGAGCTCGGTTTGTTCCACTTTCTCCCCTGCGTATGCAGGTGTGCGTGCAGCCATGCAGCTGCACACGTATATAAGCGCCCACATGATGGTACAGAGGCTGGAGAGTGGCACAGGATGATCAGCATTTCTGCATCTTCAGAACAGAAACTCGAGGCTCCGGCCCTATGCTGAGTTCACCAGGCTGTGGTCAGTAGATACCACTTAGGAGTCCTTTGATGTTAAGTGCAATGTCACTAACGAACGGTGTGCATTGCATACCTTCATACTACAAAAAGTGACGAGAATGGTTTCCATCCTCAGATCTGCGTGTGCTTTCTGCCCCTTTCACTTCCAGTTTGTGCTCTTGTTTTTAAAAGTTCACTGGGGCTTGCTCCATCTCAGCATTGGGTTTCTGTCTTTGTCCTCCTTCTGCAATCTGTTACCTCTTGTTTTCAAGCATTATCCATTTCTTTATTCCTTTACCTGGTCTTGCATTGTTGCTGCTGCCACTCGTATCAAGCTGCCTGCCTCCACAGGCATACTTTATTACTGTTTTTAAAAAAATTCTTGTTTTAAAACACATGTTTTTCCTGTATTTATAATGCAAAATTGTTCTGTCCTTCTCTGCTATGGGCCATGAAGAACACTTGCTCTAATTTACCCTACATGCTGTGCTGTTGCATTCTTCTTGTCTTTTCGCCACATACTGTGGTCTCCCTTGTATAATACAACATGAAGCTGGCAGATGGATGAGTGCAATGCATGCTTTAACATGAGGGCTTGAAGGCAACTGCTTAATCCAAAGCTGCAGAACAGGCCAACACCAAAAGGCAAAGAGCATTGGAAAACAGTCCCAAAAGGGTCAGGAGTTATTATGTGAGGCTAACACTGAGGAACGCTTCCTAATCAGCATTAACTTTTCCTTGAGATTTATTTTTTCCTGCTTGCTTTTCATGGTGGATGATGGCAAAAGATGGAGCCAACAACAGAGCATTAATGGCAAAGAAGGATATCTGGTCCTAAACCAGGAGCAGTCACTTTTGAGAACGAATTGGTGCCCAGCGTTTGGAGATCTGTTTGGCTGTGGTTAGTGGGTCAGTTTGGCACTGCATTTTGCCAGGCTGTAGGGGAATCTATAGAAGATATTCAGCATATGGGGGTTTTGATATTCTTGACCTTTTCCTTCCCTTTTCTAGCAAAGCCATACCGTATGTCCTTATTTTATGCTGCGTGGGCTGAATAACTGAGGAGCTCTAGCTCTCAGCGCTACTCTACATACTGCATGGTTCCTGGTACACGTTACAGCAGCTGCAGAGCCCTCATCTTCTTCCCCGTCCCATTAATGGGAGGGTTACATCCAGCTCTGATCTGCAAAATTTGCACTAGGGTTGCTGCTCTAGGCCACGCTACACAAGATTTTGCTACATCGCTGCAGTGCATGTGGTCTGGCTTGGGCCTGGAGAAAGCTGGTGTGGTCACAGAGGAGTCCTGCCCTAACCCACCCGATCACCCACCTTGGGATTACACGTGTGTTTATGCAATACTTTGTGGGGGAAGCGGGGACATCCTGGGTGAAATTTTGGCTCTGTAGAAGTTGACAGAAACTCTGCAAGTGTTGGCTGTGAAACAAGACTTTCTCCCTTTTGATGAGCTCAGGGAGGCTGTGGTCGCTGACAGCAGCAAGAAACAAGGTGCCTTGCTCAGCCAGTGCTCCAACAGAAGAAAAGGCTGAAAGTAACCATGCATTTCAGGTGAGCTCCTGGAAACTAGGCTGGGATTGCTAAACAGATGGTGTCACACTAGGCTTCAGCACCACCACTCCCTGAGATAAGCGTTTTCAAAGAAAAACATGAGGATGGGGAAAAAAAAAAACGTTAGTGTGACAAAATCCTACTATGTTACGGAAGGGCCAGTGGGAGGAAGGGAGATCTGAAAAGAATCTATCTACGTAGTAAAATGAAGGGATAGCACATCTGTGCTAGCTATCACCGGTAACAGCAGCAGTGAAGATGAACTAGCATGGCTTTTGACACACCAGTCACAATAAAAATGCAAGTTCTCATCATTATACTCTGGCGGCAGCCTCTGCTGCAGACTGCATGGCCTCATCTTGATGCCCTTGCACCTTGGAGTAGCTAGCTTGAGCTGAATTGGCCGTGCCAGTGCACAATGCAACGTGCCTGGCGGAACAAGAATGAGAAATTGCCAAGAGGAGCTGGACTCTCTGGACTTAGACAAAAATTCAGCTGCAAGCTCACAGATGAGAAGTGAAGATGCAGGACCATGATTTGTCTCCTCCCTTATCTGTCCCCTTTGATACCAAAGCTGAAGCTGATAAACGGACCTATTGCATCACAGCTAGGCTGTGTTTTTCAGATGGTCCCTTCTGTCCCACCTGGTGTAGCTCTAATTGCTTTAAGTATGAAATCGGCACCAGAAGACGAGGAATGAAACACAATTATATTGTTCATGTTAAGAGAGCAATTCTAACAGAACTTGTTAAGGTTGGTGTTGTGAACACCTTTTGTGCTCTCCTATACTGAATAATATATGCAGTATCTTCTAAGGACACAGAGGTGTTTGGAGATATTTCAAGACCATTTCATTACCATTTCCATTTAGATGCTTTATTTGCAAGTCATAAACCAGAGCTTGCTAACACAGGTATTTGGCATATGAAGTTTCCCTCACAATTTAAAAAAAAATTCCTTCACCACTGAATGGTGATGGATCATGCTTTTGCTTCGGATTTTTTATAAAACCCATGCAGGTCTTATCCCTGATACAATGAATTTCCTACCGACACTAAATTGCCAGTGTAATGGGAATGATAAATACATTTCACACTTAGTTTAACATGACTTTAAACAATCAAGTTAAAGGATTGAGAGTAATAAGAATGTCTAAAATAGTTGCTGTTATTTTTCATTTTCCTCTTTCTATAAGGCTTGACTTTTTAATAATCAACCCATTTCTCCATGCATTCTCATGTACGTGAATAAGTTGTACTCAATCCAGGCACTGATTGATTGTGCTTTGCAGCACTTGCTAAGTTTCTTTTTCTTCTAGAGGAAAAAGAAGCTCAAGAAAGAGAAACTTAGTGCAATAGTGCCTGGAAAAAAAGTGTTAGATCACGCAGCCTGAAAATAACTAGTATGTGCCTGTTTGTCACGGCTGTTTCCCCTTTCTGTATGACAGCCATTAGATGAGACGTGTCAGTGCAGCCCGTACACTAGCTTCTCTAAGGATATGTACGCACGTGCTTAGGCATGTACCTAACTTCTGTTCAGGGCTTAGTCTCCACCAGTACCTAAGTTTTGGTTGCAACTCAATCCTGTTATTTGGGAATCGGATGCCACCGGTCTGATTTATTAGTGAACCTCTGATGTTAGTCCCACAGCACAGTGTTTCAAGGGTAAGAAACCAGAGCAGCGTTTGCCAAACCCCAAATTTAAAAAATAATTTTCTGAGCATCTGTAAACACCTTTCTTTATTGTCTGTCACAGTCAAAAATTCTGCACTGGGTCAGATGCTCCGGAGTTGGTATTTTTCACGGGACAGCACACTGGAAGATCTCAGACACTCAAGGAGCAGAGAGGACAGAGCCTTGTCTTTGGAGCTCTTGGCTCCCTTCACAAGGTCTGCTCTGACATCTCTCGCAATGTTTTAGTTTTTTGTTGTAGTGGTCTGAGAACAATGTATCTCCTTCAAGATTTCCATTCTTTTGGTTTGGGTGTTTGCAGTGTCATCAAGAAGGATTGAGGATGATAGATTAGTTTTTATACCACTAGGGTATAGTTTTCAAGAGAGAAATCTGTAATATGGTGAGAGAAGGAAGGACACATACCGGCTTATTCAACGAGAAAAACTTCTGTTTACATGACTAACCCTTAGTCATATACCTGGGACAGGGTCCTGTATTGGCCTTAAAATTTATGTGAAGGGAACATCACTAGTTTTGGCAGCATTGGGAGTTCAGTGCATTTTTCAGGGATGAAACTCAGAAGAACAAAGGTCAGTTTAACCTTGTGGTTGTGGTTACGAATCACAGAATCGTTTTGGTTGGAAGAGACCTTTAAGATCATCAAGTCCAACTGTTAACCCAGTACTGACAGGTCACCACTAAGCCGTGTCCCTAAGCATCACATCTATGCTTTTTAAATACCTCCAGGGATGGCAACTTTACCACTTCCCTGTGCAGTCTGTTCCAGGGCTTTATAATCCCTTCTGTAATGAAATTTTTCCTAATATTCCACTTAAAACTCCCCTGAGACAACTTGAGGTCATTTCCTCTTGTCCTGTCACTTGTCACTTGGGACAACAGACCAACAATCCACCTCACTACAGCCTCCTTTCACGTAGTTGTAGAGAATGATAAGGTCTCCCCTCAGCCTCTTTTTCTCCAGAATAAACAACCCCAGTTCCCTGCATCGGCTGCTCCTCATAGGATTTGTTCTCTAGACTCCTCACCAGCTTCACTGCCTTTCTCTGGACACACTCCAGCACCTCAATGTCCTTATTGTAGGGAGGGGCCCAAAACTTCCATTGGAATCCACAGTATTCAACGTGTGACCTCACCAGTGCCGAGTACAGGGGGACAATCACTTCCCTGCTCCTGCTGGCCACACTCTTGCTGACACAAGCCAGGATGCCGTTTGCCTTCTTGGCCACCTGGGCACACTGCTGGCTCGTGTTCAATTGGCTGTCGCCCCGCACCCCCAGGTCCTTTTTCACTGTGCAGCCTTCC